>NC_090391.1:73702746-74002746 GCF_036365525.1 Heterodontus francisci
CTCATGGGGTTCACCTTGAGATGAACATTTCCAAGGGATGTGGAAGCTGTCTCAGATGCTGTGGAATCATGGTTGTTATTTTGTAGGTCCTGTTAACAGCTTGACCACAGGAGTTCAATGGTCAGGACAGTCACTTAAATTTGAGCTGACACATACCATTGTATGGTCTGATTGTGACAGTGATTTCTTGTTTCACACATTTGTGACATCAATCCACCGTGCCTGTGCCTGCATGAATAATATCATTTCGGCTCCCACTTTGTTTTGTGAGTTCGGTTAACAAGTCTCGTTTGTTCCTGGGGACAAAACTTGGCCCATTTCTGAGGATTGCCACTTTCCGAAGTGGCTTCACAGTACAGCTGCATTAACTTAAATGTGTTCTTGCAGCACAACTGGCTGGAAGACCTTGCACCCTCCCACCATCCACCCACCCTCCTCCTTACCCTGTGTCAGCATCTTCCCCCATTAGCGTCTGCACCCGTCGCCTGCCTTATTTTCCTTCACTCCACCAGCATATCTCCTCATCTCCCCTCTCTCTCGTTATTCCTGTCTTCAGTCTCTTCCTCCCTGGTGAAAGTTAACCAAGTGACTCGTGACAACGCAGCAGCCCGCGGACGTCCTGAGAGCACTGCCAGCGGTGCACATGCGCAAACGGTCCCCTGCCGTCTTGCCAGGACTGGTTCGCACATGCGCGGGAAGATGTTATCGTGCAGCGGTCGATGTCATCGCGGAATGAGCCTGGTCGGTCTCCACGCATGCGTTTGGCGTTTGTGCATGCACGGTGAAGCATCTGATTGTTTCCTGCTCCCCGCTCTCTGGCCGCTCGCCCCCTGCTTCCTCCCCTTCTTCCTCCTCCCCCCTTCTTCCTCCTCCCCCTCCCTCCTCCCCCCTCCTCCGCCCCCCTCCTCCTGCCCCCTCCTCCTGCCCCCCCTTCTATCTCCTCCCCACTCCTCCTCCCCCCTCTTCCTCCCCCCTCCTCCTCCCCCTCCTCCTGTCCCCTCCTCCTCCTCCTCCCCCCTTCCTCCTCCTCCCCCCTCCTCCTCCCGCCTTCCTCCTCCTCCCCCCTCCTCCTCCCCCTTCCTCCTCCTCCTCCCCCCTCCTCCCCCCTCCTCCTGCCCACTCCTCCTCCCCCCTTCCTCCTCCTCCCCCCTTCCTCCTCCTCCCCCTCCTCCTCCCCTTCCTCCTGCTCCCCCTTCTCCTCCTCCCCCTTCCCCCTCCTCCCCCTTCCTCCTCTTCCCCCCTTCCTCCTCCTCCCCCCTTCCTCCCCCTCCCCCTTCCTCCTCCCCCCACCCTTCCTCCTCCCCCCACCCTTCCTCCTCTCCCCCACCCTTCCTCCTCTCCCCCACCCTTCCTCCTCTCCCCCACCCTTCCTCCTCCTCCCCACCCTTCCTCCTCCTCCCGCCCCTTCCTCCTCCTCCCCCCCTTCCTCCTCCTCCCCCCTTCCTCCTACTGCCCCCCTTCCTCCTCCTCCCCTTCCTCCTCCTCCCCCTTCCTCCTCCTCCTCCTTCCTCCTCCTCCTCCCCCCCCTCCGCCTCCTCTTCTCCCCCTTCCTCCTCCTCCTCCTCCCCCTTCCTCCTCCTCCTCCTCCCCCCTTCCTCCTCCTCCTCCCCCTTCCTCCTCCTCCTCCCCACTTCCTCCTCCTCCTCCCCTTCCTCCTCCTCCTCCTCCTCCCCCTTCCTCCTCCTCCTCCTGCCCTTGCTTCTTCCTCCTCTCTCCCCCCCGCTTCTTCCTCCTTCCCCCCCCCCACTTCTTCCTCCTTCCCCCCCTCCAGCTGCCAGCTCTAGGCCGCCCTGCTTCTCGCCTGTTGGCCATTCACTCCTACATCGACCCTTCATCACTCCCGGCTCACCTCGCTTCTTTGGGCGGGCAGGGAGCGAGAGGCTGGAGAGCGGGGGCGCTAAATCTGTGATAAGCCGAGGACTTGCAGGTTGACAGGTGAATTGGCCATTGTAAATTTCAGTAAGTTACAAGTTAATCCCCTTTTGTTTCGGAGGACCAGGGGACTGCTGGATAGGGGAAAACTATTTATTTGGGCAGTGGCAGTACCCGAGACACTACACGTGTAGTGTCTCCCACCCACCCTCCTCCTCTAACAAAAAAAGGACTCTGGTGTGTTGATAAGGTAAGCTTTTTATTTAAAAAGTTCAGTCCGTCGGATTGCTAAGCGAACAAGTTTTGACTTTTTTTTTTCGTTTGGTTTTTCAGTAGATTTATTGGGAATCTAGAATAGTGGGAATGGAGGTAAAGGCAGTTGTATGTTCCTCCTGCAGAATGTGGGAGGAAGGGGTCGCCAAGAGTGTCCCTGCTGACTGCATCTGCGGGAAGTGCACCCAACTCCAGCTCCTCGCAGGCCGCGTTAGGGAACTGGAGCTGGATGAACTTCGGATCATTCGGGAGGCAGAGGGGATTATTGACAGGAGTTATAGGGAGGCAGTCACACCTCAGGTAAAAGAAGCAGGTAGATGGGTTACCGTCTGGGGAAGGAAAGGGAACCAGGAGGCAGTGCAGGGATCCCCTGTGGCCGTTTCCCTCACAACAGGCATACCATTTTGGAAACTGTTGGGGGGGGACGACTTACCAGGGGCAAGCAATGGGGTGCAGGTCTCTGGCACAGAGTCTGTCCCTGTTGCTCAGAAGGGAAAAGGGAAGAGGAGCAGAGCATTAGTCATTGGGGACTCCATAGTTAGGGGAACAGATAGGAGGTTCTATGGGAACGAGAGAGACTCACGGTTGGTGTATTGCCTCCCAGGTGCCAGGGTTCGTGATGTCTCCGATCGTGTTTTTGGGATCCTTAAGGGGGAGGGGGAGTACCCCCAAGTCGTGGTCCACATAGGCACCAACGACATAGGTAGGAAGAGAGATGGGGATTTAAGGCAGAAATTCAGGGAGCTAGGGTGGAAGCTTAGAGCGAGAACAACCAGAGTTGTTATCTCTGGGTTGTTGCCTGTGCCACGTGCTAGCGAAGAGAGGAATAGGGAGAGAGAGGAGTTGAACACGTGGCTGCAGGGATGGTGTCGGAGGGAGGATTTTGGTTTCCTGGATAATTGGGGCTCTTTCTGGGGTAGGTGGGACCTCTACAAACAGGATGGTCTTCACCTGAACCAGAGGGGTACCAATATCCTGGGGGGGAGATTTGTTAGTGCTCTTCGGGGGGGTTTAAACTAAATCAGCAGGGGAATGGGAACCTAAATTGTAGTTCCAGTGTACAGGCTGTTGAGAGTAGTGAGGTAGGGGATAAGGTTACAGGGACGCAAGAGGGCACTGGCAAGCAAGAACTTTGTTTAAAGTGTGTCTACTTCAACGCCAGGAGCATCCGGAATAAGGTGGGTGAGCTTGCAGCATGGGTTGGTACCTGGGATCCTGATGTTGAGGCCATTTCAGAGACATGGGTAGAGCAGGGGCAGGAATGGATGTTGCAGGTTCCGGGATTTAGATGTTTCAGTAAGCACAGAGAAGAGGGTAAAAGAGGGGGGGGGTGTGGCATTGTTAATCAAGGAAAGTATTACAGCGGCAGAAAGGACGTTTGAGGACTCGTCTACTGAGGTAGTATGGGCCGAGGTTAGAAACAGGAGAGGAGAGGTCACCCTGTTGGGAGTTTTCTATAGACCTCCGAATAGTTCCAGAGATGTAGAGGAAAGGATAGCGAAGATGATTCTCGACAGGAGCGAGAGTAACAGGGTAGTGGTTATGGGGGACTTTAACTTTCCAAATATTGACTGGAAATACTATAGTTCGAGTACTTTAGATGGGTCTGTTTTTGTCCAGTGTGTGCAGGAGGGTTTTCTGACACAGTATGTGGACAGGCCAACCAGGGGCGATGCCACATTGGATTTGGTACAGGGTAATGAACCCGGCCAGGTGTTCGATTTAGATGTAGGTGAGCACTTTGGCGATAGTGATCACAATTCGGTTCGGTTTACCTTAGCGATGGGCAGGGACAGGTATATACGGCAGGGCAAGAATGATAGCTGGGGGAAAGGAAATTATGACGCGATTAGGCAAGATTTAGGATGTGTAAGATGGGGAAAGAAACTGCAGGGGATGGGCACAAACGAAATGTGGAGCTTATTCAAGGAGCAGCTAATGCGTGTCCTTGATAAGTATGTACCTGTCAGGCATGGAGGAAGTTGTCGAGCGAGGGAGCCGTGGCTAACTCAAGAAGTTGAAGCGCTTGTCAAGAGGAAGAGGGCGGCTTATGTTAGGATGAGACGTGAAGGCTCAGTTCGGGCGCTTGAGAGTCACAAGCTAGCCAGGAAGGATCTAAAGGGAGGGCTAAGAAGAGCAAGGAGAGGACACGAGAAGTCATTGGCGGATAGGATCAAAGAAAACCCTAAGGCTTTCTATAGGTATATCAGGAATAAACGAATGATAAGAGTTAGAACAGGGCGAATCAATGATAGTAGTGGGAAGTTGTGTGCGGAATCAGAGGAGATAGGGGAAGCGTTAAATGAATATTTTTCGTTAGTATTTACAGTAGAAAAAGAAAATGTTGCCGAGGAGATTACTGAGATACAGCCTACTAGGCTAAATGGGATTGAGATTCACAAGGAGGAGGTGTTAGCAATTTTGGAAAGAGTGAAAATAGATAAGTCCCCTGGGCCAGATGGGATTTATCCTAGGATTCTCTGGGAAGCCAGGGAGGAGATTGCATAGCCGTTGTTGTTGATCTTTATGTCGTCATTGTCGACAGGAGTAGTGCCGGACGACTGGAGGAGAGCAAATGTTGTCCGCTTGTTCAAGAAGGGGAGTAGAGACAGCCCTGGTAATTATAGACCTGTGAGCCTTACTTCGGTTGTGGGTAAAATGTTGGAAAAGGTTTTAAGAGATAGGATTTATAATCATCTTGAAAAGAATAAGTTCATTTGCGATAGTCAGCACGGTTTTGTGAAAGGTAGGTCGTGCCTCACAAACCTTATTGAGTTTTTCGAGAAGGTGACCAAACAGGTGGATGAGGGTAAAGCCGTGGATGTGGTGTATATGGATTTCAGTAAGGCGTTTGATAAGGTTCCCCACGGTAGGCTATTGCAGAAAATACGGAAGTATGGGGTTGAAGGTGATTTAGAGCTTTGGATCAGAAATTGCAAGCTGAAAGAAGACAGAGGGTGGTGGTTGATGGCAAATGTTCATCCTGGAGTTTAGTTACTAGTGGTGTACCGCAAGGATCTGTTTTGGGGCCACTGCTGTTTGTCATTTTTCTTAATGACCTGGATGAGGGTGTAGAAGGGTGGGTTTGTAAATTTGCGGATGACACGAAGGTCGGTGGAATAGTGGATAGTGTCGAAGGGTGTTGTAGGCAACAGAGGGACATAGATAGGCTGCAAAGCTGGGCTGAGAGATGGCAAATGGAGTTTAATGCGGAGAAGTGTGAGGTGATTCACTTTGGAAGGAGTAACAGCAATGCAGAGTACTGGGCTAATGGGAAGATTCTTGGTAGTGTAGATGAGCAGAGAGATCTTGCTGTCCAGGTACATAAATCCCTGAAAGTTGCTACCCAGGTTAATAGGGCTGTTAAGAAGGCATATGGTGTGTTAGCTTTTATTAGTAGGGGGATCGAGTTTCGGAGCCATGAGGTCATGATGCAGCTGTACAAAACTCTGGTGAGACCGCACCTTGAGTATTGCGTGCAGTTCTGGTCACCGCATTATAGGAAGAATGTGGAAGCTTTGGAAAGGGTGCAGAGGAGATTTACTAGGATGTTGCCTGGTATGGAGGGAAGGTCTTACGAGGAAAGGCTGAGGGACTTGGGGTTGTTTTCGTTAGAGAGAAGGAGGAGGAGAGGTGACTTAATAGAGACATACAAGATAATCAGAGGGTTAGATAGGGTGGATAGTGAGAGTCTTTTTCCTCGGATGAGGATGGCAAACACGAGGGGACATAGCTTTAAGTTGAGGGGTGAAATATATAGGACAGATGTCAGAGGTAGTTTCTTTATGCAGAGAGCAGTAGGGGCGTGGAACGCCCTGCCTGCAACAGTAGTAGACTCGCCAACTTTAAGGGCATTTAAGTGGTCATTGGATAGATATATGGATGTAAATGGAATAGTGTAGGTCAGATGATCGGCGCAACATCGAGGGCCGAAGGGCCTGTACTGCGCTGTAATATTCTAAAAAATTCTAATTCTAAATTGCCCCTAGTGTTGGTAGGTGGTAGGAGAATGGTGGGGATGTGGTATGGAATATGGGATTAATGTCGGATTAGTATAAATGGGTGGTTTAATAGTCAGCACAGACTCGGTGGGCCGAAGGGCCTGTTTCAGTGCTGCATCTCTGAGTAAATAAATTGAGCAGCTACATTTCCTGTGATAAATTGAGCAGCGCCATCTTTCATCCTGGCAGCTGCCTGGAACGTCTCAGACAGTGACGTTTCAGTGGAAGGAGCTGCATTTGCGCATGTGCTAGTACTGTGCCACCTAGTGGTTGCGTTGTCAGCAAACGCAGCGGGAAGTTTAAAGTGTTGATGTTTTCTCTGTTCTTGTGATGCTTCCTTTGCTTCAGTCCCTCTGATTTACATCCTTCCTTTTCAACTGGCTCCATTTCACTCACAAAGCACCAAGTACTAATCTTTCTGCTTGTCTACTTTACAAAGCCGCTACCTCCCAGCTAACCTGTTTCTCTGTAGCCTCCCGTCCACCCCTGGCAGCCCTTCCTCTGAGCAAAGATACTATCCCCATTTGTGTTGTTCCTTCACTGTTCTCTGTTTTACTTTGTCTATGAAGGGAAAGAGCGGAGCTGCTCGACTGGACACGGATGTTGCCCCGACCTGCACCTCTCCCGATCGCTCCCGCATCGCACGCTGACCCTGACGGCGAGAAGCGGGAGGGAGCTGCCTTCGCCATCCCCCGCGGAGGGACTGGGCCGAGCACCCCGGCGGAGCCAGCGGCTGGCCCCAGGGATCATTAGCGGGTGTCTCTGACGGTGAGGGGCGACAAGCCCAGCAGCGGCCCCCCTCTCCCTCGCAAGACGACCAGGCTGGAAAACCTGTCAGAGACATTTTCTTTTAAGGCTTTGATTGTGAATCGAGCAGCAAACAAAAAAAAAAAACAAAAGCTTGGTGGAGATGCCAGCGAATTGCCGGGACTGTGCTGATAGTATTGCTGGAGGAGGCTGGTGCTCTGATCAAGGGGGGACGGAAATAAGGGACAGGGATGTTAAGCAGTCACATCCTAGTCAAACTGCCGCAGAATTGGCAACGCTACACCAATCCTGATAAAGGGGCAATGAGATGACTTGGGCCTGTGGTTAAAAAGTGCCAGAACACCCCCCTGGTAGTTGTAGGTGGTAAGAGGGCAGCACCATAGAACTGGGCGGGTGTGGGGGGAGGGGGTTTGGGGAGTTGGCGGTCTTGTGCAACAGATTTACTATTTCATCAAACAGTAGAAGGTTTCTTCCCCGTGTCCTGATCAATAGTTGTCCCTCGACCAGTAACCTGTAAACTCATGATCACATTATCACATTGCAGTTTCTGGGAATTTGATGTGCCCGAATTTGCTGTCAGGAAGAGAGATGAGGTTCCTCAAAGTGAAAATAGGGAGTTAGGCAGAAGGTTAAAAAGCAGGACCTCGAGGGTTGGAATCTCAGGATTTACTCTCTGTGCCACGTGCCAGTGAGGGTAGGAATAGCAGGATAAGGCAAATGAATGCGGGGCTGAAGAGCTGGTGTAGGCGGGAGGGCTTCAGCTGCTTTGATCATTGGGATCTCTTCTGGTGCAGAGGTGACCTGTACAAGAGGGACGGGTTGCATCTAAACTGGAAGGGGACCAATATCCTTGTGGGGAGGTTTGCTAGTACTACTCGGGAGGGTTTAAACTAGTCTTGCGGGGGGCGGGGTCGTGGGACCCAAAGTAGAAGTCTCTCAGATGAGATAGTTGAGGCAAATGGGTTTTTAAAAGGACAATTTGGTAGATTCACCATTACTGTGAGAAACTGTTAATTCCAGATTTATTTCATTAATTGTATTTAAATTCCCCAGCTTCTGTGGTGGGGTTGGCATCTGCGTCTCGGGATGAGTCTGGGCCTCTGGATTACTAGCGCCACACTGTTGCTCAAGGTGACCCTCCTCAGACACACTCAATCCCCCTTGCTGTCACCAATACTAGCCATCTATTTGGACTGCGGTGGAAAGGGCAGGGTAGTGGGACTAGATAGATAGCTCTTGCAGGAGGGAGCTAGTATGGGTTGCACGGGCAAAATGGCCGCCTTCTGTGCTCTAGATGATTATATTGGACAGTTGCAATACTCAGGGACACTCTCCATTTCGGACTGTGATGCCTTTCTGGATGGTCACTCACTTCCCTCTTTCCACTAAGCCCCTGTCCCTGCACCTTCTTTCTGTGTAAGCTCCAGGTCCTTGACCGAGAGCTGGACATTGATCAGAGCAGAAATTAAATGTTGAAGTATTTTGTTAACGTCCCTGCGTCCATTCACTTTCTTATTCAAGATGTTGCATCTTCTGCCCTGTTTGAACCTTCAGTTGTGGTGGTGACAGGCATTCTCAGATTCTGATGCTCTGTAATAAATAGGAGGATTAGATGGAAATATTAATATGATAAGGAGAGCATTGCTTTGTAAGGCACGTGGTCAGTCCCATCTCCCTCAACAGTATAACAGTTGTTGGCTCGGAGATCAAGCAATTCCCAAGTGCTGCGATCAACCCTCCACATCAGGTTTAACACAGACAGCTGCCCAGGGCAATGCAGCAAGTCCTGCTGATCTCGACAACCTAGTTCTGGACGCATTCCCATTGGCTGAGTCTCTACACGGGGAGTGCCCATTGGCAAGAGTTATTCAAGCAGTGCAGGGCAAATCCAGACTTACTCCTGAAAGAGAGAATATGCAGTATGGGAACATGAAGCAGGGCAATCATTGGTGAATTAAATGATTCTTCACTCAGGTTGTATTCAGCATGAAAATTCGTTAAAAATATGAGCAGATCTTTCGCTAAATAATTTCGATTTGCTGAGTTTTAATATAAAATTCTGCTACTTTATCAATGAACACAATATCTAGAGAGGTATGATTTCTCTGTTCTCCATCTTCATGCAGATGTGCCCTGGTTAGTGCTTCTATTTGAATATATTTATTATATTTCTCACTGTACCAGCACCTGACTAGTGAACACTGCAGGAGCGGAGGATATTTCCCACTGTTCCACTGATGTTAACACTCGTGTAATGTTGTGATTATAATAAATTGCAAAAGAGGCACCAAAACCTGCGGAACGGGCATACAATTGCCAAATGAATTTCAACACATATAAAAGTGAGTTATTACATTCACTAAGAAATATTAAGTCACTTATTACTTGTAAAATAAGAATCTAAATGGGGTACAAATACACAAAAAGGTAGAGATGCAAGTTAATAAGGCCAGATAAAAAAGACAAATCATGCACCAGAGTTTATTTCTAGAGAGACATCATTGAAAAGTCGAGAAGTCATGTGAAGCTTGTATCAAACCTTGGTTTGCCCACACTTGGAGTACTGTGCACAGTTCTGGTCACCATATTACGAAAGTGATATAGAGGCACCAGGGAGAGTGCAAGAAAGATTTACAAAAGATAATACCAGAAATGAGAAGTTGTAGCTATCAGGAAATGATTAATATGTCAGTTCTCTTATTTTGAAAAAAAGAGAAGGGTTGGGGTGACCAAATACTAATAACACAGGAAGAAAAAAGGAAAATCTGCAGGCAGCTTTGAGAGAGCTCAGAAAGAAATTAACAAGCTGGACTTCAGATGCATAAATTTCCAGAATACTCACAGTGCCAAGCGCTGGTGAATAGGAGGATAGAGCAGATGAATGTGTGGCTGGAGAGAGAGGAGGGAGGGCTTTAGATTCCTGGGACATTGGGACAGGTTCTTGGGGAGATGGGAGCTGTACAGGCCACATTAATGGCACCAGAACAGAGCTGGGACCAATGTCCTTGCGGGACAGTTTGCTAGTGCTATCGGGAGGGTTTAAACTAACAAGAGGGGGAGTGGTGGGAATCAGGAGGTAACATTAGAGAGGAAAAGCAAGGTGCACAAAGAATTGAGAGCGATAGCTAGCACTAGCATAAGAAATAATAAGGCATTAGGTGGGTTCAGAGTGTGAGAGAATGCAGTAAGATCTAACTTAGGTTTACAGTGCATGGAAGTGAATGCACAGAGTGTGGTAAATATGATTAGTGAGCTGCAGGTGTCGACAGTCACTTGGGAATATGGCGTTGAGATGATAACGGAGACCTGGTTCAAAATAGGGCAAGACTGGGCACTAACTATTCCTAGATACAAGGTATTCAGGAAAGATTGGGAAGGAAAGAAAGGACAAAGGGTGACATGTGAAAAATGAGGGAAATATTGACAAATATTGTGAACTGGTGTCCCACATCACCACAGTCCTGTTGTTCATTTGTACAATGCTGTTTCCTCCCTCTGCCCCAGGACAAAGCCCGTCCTGTGCTCATTGTCTCCCCACAGCAGCACCTCAGTTCCCAGCAAACCCCATTGTGTTCTCTAAATCACCAGTTAGTTTACTGCAAAGTCCAGTGCAGGAACTGCCAGCTGTTTATTAGATGGAGCTGAATTCACAGCGACACCACCCAGTCATCCCAGTGATATATTTCCTGTTTATCTTAACACACTGTCCTGTTGAACAAGCAGTTTATGGCACACCATGGTTCTCTGCAGTTGGCAGCAGGAAATCTATTGTTGCACAGAATCACTGAATGGTTACAGCACAGAATGAGGCCATTCAGCCAGTCCATTATGTGCCAGTTCTCTGCAAGAGCAATTTAGCTCCTCCCACTCCCCTGCATGTTCCCTGTACCCCTGCAATTCCTCCCTCCCGCCCCCCCCCCTCCCCAAACCCCATTTCAGGTACTTATCCAATTCTCTTTTGAAAGCTATGATTGAATCTATTTCCACATTTTTAGACAGTGCATTCCAGATTATAACCACTCGCTGTGTAAAAGTTTTTCATGTGGCCATGTGTCTTCTAGTTCTCGGATCTTCCACCAATGGGAACAGTATCTCTCTATCTACATTGTCCAGACACCTCATGATTTTGAACACCTCGATCAAATCTCCTCTCAAACTTTCTCTTCACCAAAGAGAACAATTTCAGCTCCTCCAATCTATCCACGCAGCTGAAGTCTGCCATCCCTGGAATCATTCATTTAAATCTTTTGCAACACCTTCTGTAAATCCTTCACATCCTTGCGGGAGTGTGATGCCCTGAATTGGGGCTGAAGGGAGTGGTGTGAGAAAGAGGGGTTCCATTTCATGGGGCATTGGCATCAGTTTTGGAACCGGGGGGATCTGTACCGATGGGACGGTCTCCACCTAAACAGATCTGGAACCAGTGTTCTAGCGACACGGATAAATAGGGTGGTCTCTAGGACTTTAAACTAGCGACTCGGGGGGAAGGGAAAGGGAAAGGGAAAACGACAGGGTGTATGATGATAAATAAAAAGGTAAGCAGCAGGCTAACGTGTGCAGGAGGGTTTAAGTTCAAGGAAGACTATGATAGAAGCAGAAAGGAAGGATAACTCAGGAGTTATTATTAGAGATGTTGGGAATCATGAGGGTAAGAAAGCTAGCATAAAGGCACTTTTCCTGAATGTTCGTAGCATTCGTAACAAGGTTGATGAGTTAACGGCACAAATCATCGCGAATGAATATGATTTGGTAGCCATTACGGAGACATGGTTACAGGTTGGTCACGACTGGGAGTTAAATATCCAGGGGTACCAGACTATTCGGAAGGACAGACAGGAAGGTAAGGGAGGTGGTGTAGTTCTGATACTCAAGGACGACATCAGGGCGGTGCTGAGAGATGATATAGGTTCTATGGAGAATGAGGTTGAATCCATTCGGGTGGAAAATAGAAACTCTAAAGAAAAAGTCATTGATAGGCGTAGTCTATAGGCCACCAAATAATATCACATTGGGGCGGGCAACAAACAAAGAAATAACCAATGCCTGTAAAAATGGTATGGCAATTATCATGAGGGATTTTAATCTACATGTAGATTGGTCGAACCAGCTCAGTCAGGGTAGCCTTGAGAAGGAATTCTTTGAGTGTATCCCTGATAGATTTCTTGAACAGTATGTAATGGGAGGAAGCTATCCTAGATCTAGTCCTGTGTAATGAGACAGGAATAATTAATGATCTCATAGTTAGGGATCCTCTTGGAAGGAGTGATCACAGTATGGTTGAATTTAGAATACAGATGGAGAGTGTGAAGGTAAAATCCAATACCAGGGTCCTGCACTTGAACAAGGGGGACTACAATAGAATGAGGAAGGACTTGGCTAAAGTAGACTGGAAACAAAGATTTTATGGTGGGACAGTTGACGAGCAGTGGAGGATTTTCAAAGCAATTTTTCAAAGTGCTCAGCAAAAGTATATTCCAGTGAAAAGGAAGGACTGGAAGAAAAGGGGTAATCTGCCATGGGTGTCTAAGGAAATAAGGGAGGCTATCAAATTGAAAAAGAAGGCAAACAAAGTGGCCAAAAGCAGCATGAAACTAGAAGATTGGGAAAACTTTAAAGGTCAACAGAAAGCTACAAAAAGAGCTATAAAGAAACGTAAGATGGAACATGAGAAAAATCTAGCACAGAATATAAAGACAGATAGCAAAAGTTTCTATAAATATATAAAACGAAAAAGAGTGGCTAAAGTAAACGTTGGTCCTTTAGAGGATGAGAAGGGGAATTTAGTTATGGGATATGACGAAATGGCCGAGGCATTGAACAGGTATTTTGTATCAGTCTTCACAGTGGAGGACATTAATAACATGCCAGTAATTGACAAAGAGACGAACGTAGGTGAGGACCTGGGAACAATCATTATTATGGAAGAAGTAGTGTTGGGCAAGCTAATGGAGCTAAGGATTGATAAGTCTCCTGGCCCTGATGGAATGCATCCCAGGGTACTAAAAGAGATGGTGGGAGAAATAGCAGGTGCACTGGTGGAAATTTTCCAAAATTTGCTGGACTCTGGGGTAGTCCCAGCTGATTGGAAAACAGTAGATGTGACACCACTGTTTAAAAAGGAAGGTAGACAAAAGATGGGGAATTATAGACCGGTTAGCTTAACTTCTGTAGTGGGGAAGATGCTTGAGTCTATTATCAAGGAAGAAATAGCAGGGCATCTCGATAGAAATTGTCCCGTTGGGCAGACGCAGCATGGGTTCATGAAGGGCAGGTCATGCTTGACAAATCTTTTGGAATTCTATGATGACATTACGAGCAAGGTGGACAATGGGGACCCAGTGGATGTGGTGTACACTAGATTTCCAAAAGGCCTTCGACAAGGTGCTGCACAAGAGGCTGCTGCATAAGATAAGGATGCATGGCGTCAGGTGTAAAGTTATTAGCATGGATAGAGGATTGGTTGACTAACAGGAAGCAGAAAGTGGGGATAAATGAGTGCTATTCTGGTTGGCAATCAGTCACTAGTGGTATGCCTCAGGGATCGGTGTTGGGACCGCAATTATTTACAATTTATATAGATGATTTGGAGTTGGGGGCCACGTGTAGGGTGTCAAAGTTTTCAGATGACACTAAGATGAGTGTGCAGATGACTGTGAAACTTTGCAGAGGAACATAGATACATTGAGTGAGTGGGCAAAGATCTGGCAGATGGAATGCAATGTTAATAAATGTGAAGTCATTCATTTCGGTAGGAGTAAGAGGAAAAAGGATTATTACTGGAATGGTAAAAAGTTGCAGCATGCTGCTATGCAGAGGGACCTCGGTGTCCTTGTGCATGAATCGCAGAAGGTTGGTCTGCAGTACAGCAAGTAATTAGGAAGGCAAATGGAATGTTGTCCTTCATTGCTAAAGGGATTGAGTTTAAAAGCAGAGAGGTTATGTTGCAGCTGTATAAGGTACTGGTGAGGCCGCACCTGGAGTACTGTGTGCAGTTTTGGTCTCCTTGCTTGAGAAAGGATGTACTGGCACTGGAGGGGGTGCAGAGGAGGTTCACTAGGTTGATTCCGGAGTTGAGGGGGTTGGCTTATGAGGAGAGACTGAGTAGATTGGGATTATATTCATTGGAATTCAGAAGAATGAGGCGGGATCTTATAGAAACATATACAATCATGAAGGGAATAGATAAGACACAAGTAGAGAGGATGTTTCCACTGGCAGGTGAAGCTAGGACAAGAGGGCATAGCCTCCAGATTAGAGGGAGCAGATTTAGGACTGAATTAAGAAGGAACTTCTTCACCCAGAGGGTTGTTAATCTATGGAATTCCTTGCCCAGTGAAGTAGTTGACGCTACTTTAAAGCAAAGGTAGATATATTTTTGAACAATAAAGGAAGTATGGGATATGGTGGGAGCGTGGGTAAGTGGATCTGAGTCCACGAAAAGATCTGCCATGATCTTATTGAATGGCGGAGCAGGCTCGAGGGGCCGGACAGCCTACTCCTGCTCCTAGTTCTTATGAAGCAATGTTTTAGAGAAGGTTCATCATAACTTCTTTGCTTTGTACTCTGTGACTCTCTTTATAAAGCCTAGAACCCCACATATTTATTCAATGACTTTCTCAACCTGCCCAGTCACCTTCAACAATTTGTTCACATACACTCCCAGGTCTTTCTGCTCATGCCGACCCCTGGGGAACACCACTGTATACCTTCATCCAGTCTGAAAAATAATCGTTCACCATTACTCATTGTTTGTCATTCAGCCAACTTGGTATCCATGCTGCCAACGTCCTTTTCATTCCATGGGCTTCAAATTTGCTGATAAAGTCTATTACGTGGCACAGTCTCAGTCTTGAATAAACTCATCTACTGAGTGTCCACAGCAATCTGGGCTAGAGAGTTCCAAAGATTTACAACACTCGAATCGAAGAGGTTTCTGCTCATCTCAGTCCTAATGGACTACCCCTTACCTTGCTACTATGACTACTAGTTCTGAACTCTCCAGCTGGGGGAAACAGTCTCAACTTCTACCCTGTCAAGCCCTCGGAGAATGTTATAAATTTCTACGAGATCACCTTTCATTCTTCTAAACACCAAAGAGCATAGGCCTATTCTACTCAATCACTCCCCATAGGACAGTGCACCCATCACAGGAATCAACCCAGTGAACCTTCAATCCACCCCCTAAGGCTAGCATATCTCGATCCCCCAATCCCTTAGACTACAATGTTTACCAGTCTTTCACCTCTAAAAAAAAGACTGCTTTTCAATTCTTCTGCCCATAGTGAACAATTGCTTGCCCAAACACTTAAGGGGTCTACATTCCTTTGTAGCATCTTTGCGTCCTCTTCAGTTTACATTCCCACCTGGCTTTCTATCGGCAGAACTTGGTCCTCTTGTCCAAGTCATTGATATAGATTGTAAGTAGCTGAGGCCCAAAAACTGATCCTTGCAGTACTCCCAGAGTTACAGCCAACCCTGAAGTGTTTCACTTACTCTTACTTGGTCTTCAGCCTGTTATGCAATATTCAATCCGTGCTAATATATTCTCCCTAATCCCAGAAGCCCTAATATTGTGCAACAATTTCCTGTGTGGTATCGTGTCAAATACCTTCTGAAAATCCAATTAGACTACATCCACTGATCTCCCTTATCCACCTTACCAGTGACACCCTCAAAAAAAAAACTTAGTCAAGCAGAACGTACGTTCCAAAAATCCATGTTTACTTTGCCTCATCATATGATTCTCTCTTTCCCCCCTCCGCACAGTTACAATTGCTACCTTCTAATCTGAGGAAACCATTTTAACTTTTACCCAACTTCTGTCTCAGATTTGCCGCACTTTTGCAACATTTAAAGTAACTTTGCGCAGTCTACTGCCTTCCGCCCACCACTGCTGTGATTGAGACCTCAGTCCCCAGCCTGCTGCAGTTTTCCAGTGGACATCAACGCAAGCTCGAGGAACAGCATTTCATTTACCGATTGGGCACTCTACAGCCTTCCGGACTCAATATTGAGTTCAATAATTTGAGACCATGAGCCCCATTATTTTTTGAGATATACATATATAAACAAAATAATGCAAACTATAAATATATTTAACCATGTGCTCGCCAAACTTATTTTTCATGTTTTTGCTTTTGTACAGAGCTGTTCATTATTCTGCCATTAACACTCTCTCGGAACTCGCGCTGTCTTTTTGTACAACTATGTCGCACTCAATTTGCATTCTGTTCAATAACATCTGTCATTTAATCTCTCTCTCCCCCTCCATCCTTTCACAGTCCTTCCTTCTTGTCCGTCTTGTCTCCTGCTGACTCTGTGGCTGGTCGCTGGCTATACTGGCTTTTCAGCTTCAGTCGGATTGTTGGCTGGAATATCACTCACCTGGGTTTTAATGGAGTCCTCCAACTTTGCCATCACCTTTTCATCCTGCAACTGACTCTGTACACCTCCAAAGGATCTCCATTCCTAGGAAATACCTGTATCTATGCATCCTGATACTCTATCTTCAAACTTGCTTTATCTGTCTCCAAACTCACAGAACAGCTCATTGATACTCCATGCTGATTCCAACCATTCCAAGTCATCATTATTCCACCACAGGTTCTCAGACTAACTCTGAACTCCTTCCTAATATCCCCATCTAATTCCCCTTTACTATCATGTTTTCATGCAACTAGACTGATTTAACTTGAGATCTCCCGGTGTCCATTTTAGCTGCCATCCAAATTCAAGCCGATCAATCTATTTCCACTTTGGCTCTTTCCCTTAAACTTCTTTTCTCTTTACCCCTCCAAAAGCTCTTGTATTGCCATCCCTCTTTTCACTTCCCCACTCTCACATCCCTCTTTTCACTTCCCCACTCTCACACACACTGCACTCCCGACCCCAACCATTCAGGACTCAACGTTCCTGTCGTCCCAGGCTCGAGTCCCATTCCGATAAGCCGGCAGCTTAGCACAGTGCTTCTCTTGGCATCCTCTGATGACCTCACTGAGGCATCGGGTGCTTCCTCATTAGAAGCAGCAACCCAAGTGTCCATCCCACTCTCCTCTCCCTTCCCATCCAGTGCGACCACTAGGGACTGATCATACCAATCTTCACCCTGTTCAACTCACTGCTGACCCTGTAGACTGACCGTTCTCACCACTCCATCTACACATTTTCCTCCAGAATGTCCGTTCACGTGTCATCCGTGACCTTACTGTGCGTCGACATCATGGCCTTAAAGGAAAGCTGGCTGAGGGGTGATGACACCACGCCACTTAATGAAGCCTCCCCGCCTGGTTACATCGTCCATCACCTGCCCCGCTAAGACCATCGCTGTGGCTGTGTCGCTCTCATCGCCAGATCACACCTTGGAAGGACACTCCCCGCCCCCCCCCCCCCCCCCCAACCTCCATCACCACCCCACTCCTCTGGCCCTTTCTCCTCCTTTGAGCATCTCACCTTGTTCCACCCCATCACCTCTCGATCAAAACCATTGTTCTGTACTGCCTTCAATTCCAATAAAGAGTTTTATCACGGAGATACCTTCACTGCTTTTCTCCCTCAGCCTCTGCGCTGAAAGAATTCTCATCCTCAGTGATTTCAATCTCCATCTCAGCTCATCATGTTCCCACTCTCTCCTGAGTTCATGGCCCTCTTATCCTCACTCAATCTCGCTCTTCACGGAAATAGCCAAACCCGGCCATTTTCACGGCCACCCCCTCGACCTTGCCGACTCACGTGACCTTGCTACTCCCACTGCACAAGTTACAGAAAAGGCCATCTCATGATCACTTCCTTGTCTCACTCTGCACCCACATCCCTTTCCCACACTCCAACTCCACCTCCTTCCGTATCCATTCCTGGATAAATACAATCCCCCTATTTACTTACAACTACACTTTCAAAATCTCAACGATCTACCCTTTGGCCCTCAGACATTTTCGACAGCTACTGATTTGCACAACTCACCTCCACCTTTGTCCCCAGTAAACAGATCAAACTCTCACCCTGGCCCTGCCCCCTGGTACAGCCCTAATCTCCACTGCCTTATGTCTAAGGGATGCAGACGTGAATGGACATGGCAAACAACTGGTTTAGCCATCCAGCTGGACAACCTAAAACACCATCAGGTCCTGCTCTCATCGACAAAAACTGATCATCCTGGATTGCAAGGATAACCCCTGGCTTCCTTTCTCTATTACAAAGTGTCTTCTTAAACCCCTCTACCTACACCTCTGACAATAAATGTGAGCAACTCACAGACTTCTTTGTCACTAAGATCAAGACCTGCCTATCAGCTGCCCCTGCAATTTCCTTCTTCTCATTAGCCCAATGGCCAAACTTCCTATAACGCTGCCTCCTTCCCTCGCCCTGAACTCACACCCATCTCCCCTCATGCCCTGTCTGAACTCATCTTGTCCACAAGACCCACCTCCTGTCCCCTCGATCCTATTCCCTACAATCAGGTTTCCAAAACCGCCATAGTACTGAAACACTTCCTATCAAGTCACAATGACATCCACTGTGACTGTGACTGTGGTACACGTTCCCTCCTCCTCCATCTCAATCTGACTGCACCCATCCTCCTCCAACACCTCTCCACTGTCGTCCAGCTGGGTGGGACTGCTCTCACTCTTATTTATCTCATTGCAACCAGAGAATCACTTATAATGGCTCTCTTCCTGCTCCTGCACTGTTACCTCTGGTGTCTATCCGATCTATCCTTGGCTCCCCTCCTAATGCTAATCTGCATGCTGCCCCTCGGCGACATCGAAAAGCATAGCTTTAGTTTTCATACCGTATGCTGATGACACCGAGCTCTACCTCGCCAGTTCCCTCCAGTCCGCCACTGTTGCGAAATGATCAAACTCATTCTCCGACATCCAGAATGAGAGAAATGTCCTCCAATCAAATATCAGGTAGACTGAAACCGTTGTTGCAAACTCTGTTCATTAGCTACTGACCCTCCCCCTGGTCACAGTCCAAGATTATGCCAGTCTATTCACACCGTTGGTGTCCCATCACGCCACCACTAAGACCACCTATTTCCATTTCTAGAGCATCACCCAACTTTGCCCCCGTCTCAGCATATCTGCTGCTGAAACCCTCATTCTTGCCTTCGTTCCCTCTCGACTTGATTATTCCAACACACTCCTGGCTGGTTTCCCACATTCCACTCTGTAAACCTGAGATTACTACCTTTGAGGTCCGACTTCTTAAATTTATGTCCGAACTCCCTATATTCAGCTTGTAGGACCTCATTCCCTTTTTAAAAAAAAAACTATGTCGTTGGCACCAATATGTACCAAGACAACTGGCTGCTCGCGCTCCCCCCTCAGCATTCCCTGCAGTCGAGACATCCTTGACCCCAGCACCAGGGAGACAACATACCATCCTGGAGTCTCTTTTGTGATCACAGAAACGCCTGACTGTTCCCCTTACGATTGAATCCCCAATCACTAAATCCCTGCCACTCTTCTTCCTTCCCTCTTGTGCGACAGAGCCACACATGGTGCCATGAACTTGTCTGTTGCTGCTATCCCCTGAGCCATCTCCCCCAACAATATTCAAAGCGGTATATCTGTTAGAGAGAAGGGGTTGGCCACAGGGGACTCCTCCACTAACTGCCTTCCTCCACTCCGCCTGCTGGTCACCCACTTCCTTTCTGCCTTTGCAGCATTTTCCTGCAGTGACCACCTCGCTAAACGTGCTATCCATGACGTTTTAAGCATCGTGGATGCTCCACAGGAAAACCACCCAGAGCTCCAGCTCCGTAATGCTGGTAGCCAGTAGCTGCAGATGTGTGCACTTCCTGCACACACGGACATCAGGGACACTGGGAGCGTCCGTGATTTCCCACAAAGCGGAGGAGGAGCAGATCACGGGGCTGAGCTCTCCTGTCATGACTTACCCTTAGATTGATTAGTTAATCCCTGAATTAAAAAATACCAATCACGCTAGGGGCCTTGTTCTACTCCAAACACTACCCACTACAATCGAAAGTCCTTACCTTTACTTTTGAAGTTGCTGATAAATCCTACTAAAAATTAATATAGTTCACTAGTTAACATAAATCTCACTCAAAAAACGTTACTCACTTGTTCCTCATTATTAAACTTTTTACTGCACTAACCCGGCTATTTAAGAGTTATTCCCACAGCATTTACTCAGCAATCACCCTGCATCTTTCCTGTTACATCACTGCTCACTTTGTTTTCCAACTCTGGCGTGCTTGGACTCCTCTCCCGGAAGGCAAGTGCTCCAGAAACCTCCAACATATCTGTGCTGCCCAAATTCTGGCCTCTTATGCATCCCTGATTTTAATCGCTCCACCATTGCTGGCTATGTTTTCAGTTGCCTCAGACCCAAGCTCTGGAAGCCCCTCCCTGCTTCTCTTCAACTCTCTGTTTTGCTCTTTTAAGACACTTTTTAAAAAACCTACCTCCTTGACCAAGCTTTTTGTCATTAAACCCTCCTTTTGTGGCTTGGTGTTATCTTTTGTTTTATGATGCTCCGGTGAAACACCTTGGGATGTTTTATGAAATTAAAGGCGCTGGAAAATACAAGTTGTTGTTGGAAGTCTGGAAGATCAAAACCTGTGCGTCCACGATCACTGCAGCAAGCTCCTTGAATCGAGCAGGGGACAGGCCTTCTGGTCCAGGGCATGTGTCAGCTTCCATTAGTACCCCAGACTGTATTCTTACCCGGTTCGGTCCGTTCGCTGGAGTTTCTATCCCAGACCAGCCCCTGTATTCTGACCTGGTTCGGTCCATTCCCTGGGGTTTCTATCCTGGTGCAGCCCCTGTATTCTGACCCAGTTCAGTCCATTCACTGGAGTTTCTATCCCAGACCATCCACTGTATTCTTACCCGGTTCGGTCCGTTCCCTGGGGTTTCTATCCTGGTGCAGCCCCTGAATTCTGACCCGGTTCGGTCCATTCCCTGGGGTTTCTATCCCAGACCAGCCCCTGTATTCTGACCCGGTTCAGTCCATTCCCTGGGGTTTCTATCCCGGACCATCCCCCGTATTCTGATCCGGTTCAATCCATTCCCTGGGGTTTCTATCCCGTACCAGCCCCTGTATTCTGATCCGCTTCAGTCTACTCCCTAGGGTTTCTATCCCGGACCATCCCCTGTATTCTGATCCGGTTCAGTCCATTCCCTGCGGTTTCTATCCCGGACCATCCCCTGTATTCTGATCCGGTTCAGTCCATTCCCTGGGGTTTCTATCCCGGACCATCCCCTGTATTCTTACCCGGTTTGGTCCATTCCCTGGGGTTTCTATCCTGGTTCAGCCCCTGTATTCTGACCCAGTTCAGTCCATTCCCTGGGGTAACTATCCTGGAGCAGCCCCTGTATTCTGACCCTGTTTGGTCCATTCCCTGGGGTTTCTATCCCGGACCATCCCCTGTATTCTGACACAGTTTGGTCCATTCTGTGGGGTTTCTAACCCGGACAATCCCCTGTATTCTGACCCAGTTCAGTCCATTCCCTGGGGTTTCTATCCCGGAGCAGTTCCTGTATTCTGACCCAGTTCAGTCCATTCCCTGGGGTTTCTATACTGGACCGGCCCCTGTAATCTGACCCGGTTTGGTCCATTGCCTGGGGTTGCTATTCTGAACCAGCCCCTGTATTCTGACCCGGTTCGGTCCATTGCAAAGGATTGCTATTCTGGACCAGCCCCTGTATTCTGACCCGGTTCGGTTCATTGCCTGAGGTTGCTATTCTGGACCAGCCCCTGTATTTTGACCCGGTTTGGTCCATTGCCTCGGGTTGCTATTCTGGACTAGCCCCTGTATTTTGACCCAGTTCAGTCCATTCCCTTGTGTTACTATCCTGGACCAGCCCCTGTCTTCTGACCCAGTTCAGTCCATTCCCTGGGGTTTCTATCTTGGACGAGCCCCTGTATTCTGACCCAGTTCAGTTCAGTCCATTCCCTGGGCTTACTATCCTGGAGCAGCACCTGTATTCTGATCCAGTTCAGTCCAGTCCATGGGGTTACTATTCTGGATCAGTTCCTGTATTCTGACCCAGTTCAGTCCATTCCCTTGGGTTACTATCCTGGACCAGCCCCTGTCTTCTGACCCAGTTCAGTCCATTCCCTGGGCTTACTATCCTGGACCAGCCCCTGTATTCTGATCCAGTTCAGTCCAGTCCATGGGGTTACTATCATGAACCAGCCCCTATATTCTGACCCAGTTCAGTCCATTCCCTGGGCTTACTATCATGGACCAGCCCCTATATTCTGACCCAGTTCAGTCCATTCCCTGGGGTTACTATCCTGGACCATCCCCTGTATTTTGATCCAGTTCAGTTCAGTCCATTCCCTGGGGTTACTATCCTGGACCATCCCCTGTATTCTGACCCAGTTCAGTTCAGTCCATTCCCTGGGGTTACTATCCTGGACCAGCATCTGCATTCTGACGCAGTTCAGTTCAGTCCATTACCTGGGGTTACTATCCTGGACCAGTCCCCGTATTCTGAACCATTTCAGTCCATTCCCTGGGGTTACTATCCTGGACCAGCCCCAGTATTCTGACCCAGTCCAGTCCATTCCCTGGGGTTACTATCCTGGACCAGCCCCTGTATTCTGACCCAGTTCGGTCCATTCCCTGGGGTTACTATCCTGGACCAGTCCCTGTATTCTGACCCAGTTCGGTCCATTCCCTGGGATTACTATCCCGGACCAGCCCCTGTATTCTGATCCAGTTCGGTCCATTCCCTGGGGTTACGATCCCGGAGCAGCCCCTGTATTCTGACCCAGTTCGGTCCATTCCCTGGGGTTACTATCCAGGACCAGCCCCTGTATTCTGACCCAGTTCGGTCCATTCCCTGGGGTTACTATCCTGGAGCAGCCCCTGTATTCTGATACCAGTTCGGTCCATTCCCTGGGGTTACTATCCAGGACTAGCCCCTGTATTCTGACCCAGTTCGGTCCATTCCCTGGGGTTACTATCCTGGACCAGCCCCTGTATTCTGACCCAGTTCGGTCCATTCCCTGGGGTTACTATCCTGGAGCAGCCCCTGTATTCTGACCCAGTTCGGTCCATTCCTTGGGGTTACTATCCTGGACCAGCCTCTGTATTCTGACCCAGTTCGGTCCATTCCCTTGGGTTACTATCCTGGACCAGCCCCTGTATTCTGACCCAGTTCAGTCCATTCCCTGGGGTTACTATCCTGGACTCGCCCCTGTATTCTGACCCAGTTCAGTCCATTCCCTGGGGTTACTATCCTGGACCCGCCCCTGTATTCTGATCCAGTTCAGTCCATTCCCTGGGGTTACTACCCTGGACGAGCCCCTGTATTCTGACCCAGTTCAGTCCATTCCCTGGGGTTACTATCCTGGACCAGCCCCTGTATTCTGATCCAGTTCAGTCCATTCCCTGGGGTTACTATCCTGGACCAGCCCCTGTGTTCTGAACCAGTTCAGTCCATTTCCTGGGGTTACTATCCTGGACCAGCCCCTGTGTTCTGATCCAGGTCTGTCCATTCCCTGGGGTTACTATCCTGGACCAGCCCCTGTATTCTGACCCAGTTCAGTCCATTCCCTGGGGTTACTATCCTGGACCAGCCCCTGTATTCTGATCCAGTTCAGTCCATTCCCTGGGGTTACTATCCTGAACCGGCCCCTGTATTCTGACCTAGTTCGGTCCATTCTCTGGGGTTACTATCCAGGACCAGCCCCTGTATTCTGACCCAGTTCGGTCTATTCCCTGGGGTTACTATCCTGGACCAGCCCCTGTATTCTGACCCAGTTCGGTCCATTCCCTGGGGTTACTATCCTGGAGCAGCCCCTGTATTCTGACCCAGTTCGGTCCATTCCCTGGGGTTACTATCCTTGAGCAGCCCCTGTATTCTGACCCGGTTTGGTCCATTCCCTGTGGTTTCTATCCCGGACCATCCCCTGTATTCTGACCCGGTTTGGTCCATTCCCTGGGGTTTCTATCCCGGACAATCCCCTGTATTCTGACTCAGTTCAGTCCATTCCCTGGGGTTTCTATCCCGGAGCAGTTCCTGTATTCTGACCCAGTTCAGTCAACTCCCCTTTTCAGGCAGTGACTTTCAGACCATCACCATCCTCTGGGTGAAAAGGTTTTTCCTCATCTCACCTCTAATCTTTCTACCGATTACTTTAAATCTATGCCCCCCCCCTCCCCCCATCACTGACCTCTCTGCTAAGGTGAATAGACCCTTCACCTCCACTCTATCCAGGTCCCTCACAATTTTGTACATTTCAATCTGATCTCCCCTCAGCCTTCTCTGTTCCAAGGAGAACAACCCCAGCCTATCCAATCTTTCCTCATAGCTGCATTTTCCAGTCCAGACAACATCCTGGTAAATATCCTCTGCACCCTCTCTGGTGCAATTCCATCCTTTCTGTAATGAGGTGACCAGAACTACACACAGTACTCAAGTTGTGGCCCAACCAATGAGTTATACAGTTCCAGCAGAACCTCCCTGCTCTTGTATTCGAGACCTCAGTTAATAAAGGAAAGGATTCTATATGCCTTCTTAACCACCTTACCGACCTGTCCTGCTACCTTCAGGGATCTGTGGACATTCACTCCAAGGTCCCTCACCTCCTCAACACTTGTCAGTATTTTCCCATTAATCGTGTATTCCTTTGCCTTGTTTGACCTCCCCAAATGCATCACCTCACACTTCTCCAGGTTGAATTCCATTTGCCACTTTTCTGCACATCTGACCACACCATCAGTATCTTCCTGTAGCCTACAGCTATCCTCCTCGCTATCTACCACACAGCCAATCTTTGCGTCGTCTGCAAACTTCTTAATCATGCCCCCTACATTTACGTCCAAATCGATAATATATACCACAAAAAGCAGGGGACCCAGTACTGAGCCCTGTGGAACGTCACTGGAAACAGCCGTCCAGTTACAAACAAACCCATCAACAATTACTTTTTGTTTCCTGCCATTGAGCCAATTTTGTATCCACCTTGCTGCATTTCCCTAGATTCCATGGGATTTTATTTTTTTAACCAGTCTGCCATGTGGGACCTTGTCAAAAGCCTTGCTAAAATCCGTGTATACCACATCAACTGCATAACCCCCATCTATCTTCCTTGTTACTTCTTCAAAACATTTGATCAAGTTGGTCAAACAAAATCTTCCCTTAACAAATCCATGCTGACTATCGATGATTCACCTGTGCCTTTCTAAGTGACAGTTTACCCTGTCTCTCAGAATAGATTCCAATAATTTGCCCACTACTGAGGTTAGACTGACTGGCCTTTAATTATTCAGTCTATCCTTCGATCCCTTTTTAAACAGAGGTACAACGTTAGCAATTCTCCGACACCACACCTGTATCCAGTGAGGACTGGAAAATGATGGTCAGACCCTCTGCTATTTCCTCTCTTGCTGTTTTTAACAGTCCAGGATACATTTCATCTGGCTGTGGTGGTTTATCAACTTTCAAGTATGCTACTCCTAATAATACTTCCCCTCTCCCTATGTTTATCTCATCCAATGCTTCACACTCTTCCTCCTTAACTATAATATCTGCAACGCCCCCCTGTTTTGTGAAGACAGACGCAAAGTATTCATTATGAACCATACCAATATCTTCCACTCCTACACATAGGTTACCTTTTTGGTCTTTTATGGGCCCTACTCTCTCCTTAGTTACTCTTAATGTATTGATAACACATCTTTGGGTTCATCTTGATTTTGCTTGCCAATATTCTTTCATGCCCTCTGTTTGCTTTTCTAATTTCCTTTTTGATTTCACCCCTCCACTTTCTATCCTCCTGCCGGCTTTCTGTAGTATTGAGTTCTTGGTGTTGGACATAAGCTTTCCTTTTCTGCCTTATCTTACCCTGTAGGCTCCTTGCCATCCATAGGGCTCCAGATTTGGCCGCCTCACCCTTTTTCTTTGTAGGAACATGTTTACCCTGAACCCCTTGAATCTCCCCTTTGAATGCCTCCCACTGTTCTGACACTGATTTACCTTCAAGTATCTGATTCGGTCCACTTTCACTAAATCACTCCTCAGTTTAGTCAAATTGGATTTGCCCAATTGAGAACTCTAACTCCTGTTCTATCTATGTCCTTTTCCACAATTATGTTAAAACTGACTGAATTATGATCACTATCACCAAAATGCTCTCTCTCCCACTGCCAATCCTGCCATCTGCCCATCTTCATTTCCTAAAACTAAGTCTCAAACTGCGCCCTCTCTTGTTGGACTTACTACATACTGGGCAAAAAAGTTCTCCTGAAAGAATTCTGCTCCCTCAATTCCTTTCACATTAAAACTATCCCGGTTAATATTGGGGGAGTTAAAATCGCCTACTATTACTGCCCTATTGATCTTGAACTTCTCAGAGATTTGCCTACATATCTGCTCTTCTATCTCCCTCTGACTGGGGGTCTATAGTACACTCCTAGCAGTGTCATTGCCCCTTTTTTGTTCTTTCGCTCAATCCATATGGTCTCATTTGATGAACCTTCCAACATATTATCCCTCCTCACAATAGTTTATTTGACCTAAAATGCCACTCCTCCTCCTTTCTTATCCCCCTCCCTATCGCTTCTGAAAAGCCTGTAACTATCAGCTGCCATTCCTGTCCCTCCTTAAGCCATGTTTCTGTAAGAGCTATGATATCATACTGTCACTTGTCTATTTCTGCCCTCAGCTCATCTGCTTTATTTGCTATACTTCTTGCATTGAAGTAGATACCCTGAGCACTGCCAAATTTATTTATTTTCTAACCCTCATTTCCTCTGTCTTCCAGACCCATCCATTAATTTTCCACCTTCCATTTTCATTTCTGATTTTGTCCCAACTGAGTCCACCCTCAGGTCCCCATCCCCCTGCCAAACTAGTTTAAACCCTCCCCAACAGCACTGGCAAAACGTCCCGTAAGGAACTCAGTCCCGGCTCTGTTCAGGTGCAACCCGTCCAGCCTGTACAGGTCTCATCTCCCCCCACAGCCGGTCCTATTGTCCCAGGAATCTGAAGCCCTCCCTTATGCACCATCTTTCCAGCTACGCATTCATCTGTCTTATCCTTCTATTTCTATACTCACTAGCACGTGGCACTGGGAGTAATCTGGGGTTTACTACTTTTGAGGTCCTGCTGGCTAATTTCTTACCAAGCTCCCTAAATTCTGAATGCAGGACCACATCCCTCTTTCTACCTGTGTCGTTGGTTCCGATGTGGGCCATGACTGCTGGCTGTTCACGGTCCCCCTTCAGAATTCTCAGTGACCCTAGCACCAGGGAAGCAACACACCATCCTGGATTCATGTTTGCGGCCACAGAAACGCTGGTCTGTTCCCCTGACTACTGAATCACCTATCACTATGGCTCTTCTAGTCTTCCCTGTACCCCACTGTGCAGCTGAGCCACCCATGGTGCCATGGACTTGATTCTGGCTGCACTCCCCAGGTGAAGCATCACTTTCCTCAGTTTTCAGAACTGAATACCTGTTGGAGAGCGAGATGTACTCAGGGGTTTCCTGCACTACCTGCCTGATTCTTTTTGACTGTCTGGTGGTCACCCATTCCCTCTCTCCCTGCAAACTCTTAGCTGTGGGGTGACCACATCTATAAAAGTGCGATCCACGTAGATCTCATCCTCATGAATACACTGCAGTGTCGCTAGCTGCTGCTCAAGTTCCAAAACCCGGGGCTCAAGCTGCTTCAATTGACGACACTTCCTGCACAAATGTTTCTCCAGGATATGGGAACCGTCCTGGAGCTCCCACATAGCACAGGAGGTGCACTCTTGAGGTTGTAGCAACCCTGCCATACCTTTTATTTATAAGTTGACCCTTTACTATTGCTTAAAAAAAACCTTACTAATACTATAACAGCTTAGAATTATTAATAAACCTTACGAGAACTGATAAATCCTACTAAAAATCAATGCAATTCACTAGTTAAAATAAACCTAACTCAAAAAAAGAAGCAGCTACTCACATGTTCCTTGTTAATAAGTTATTTACACACACACACCTGAACAGTAGTGTCCTAACCCAACTAGTTCGAGTTATTCCCACAGCAGTTGCTCACCTTGCAGCTTTCCTGCAACGTCACTGCTCACTTTGTTTTCAAACTCTGATGTGCCTGGACTCCTCTCCACTGCTCTCCCGGAAGGTAAGTTCTCTCGGCCGCAATCCTCAGACTCTATTTATTGGCTCCCCATTCCGTGCTCTTCCCGCAGGCCCGCTGCTCTCCCGGAAGGTAAGAGTAATGGGCACTTGGGACTACGATGTTGTGGCCATCACTGAAACGTGGATAGGTGAGGGGGAGGAATGGTTTTTGGAGGTACCTGGTTATAGATGTTTTCATAAGATTAGGAATGGTGGTAAAAGAGGTGGGGGGGTGGCATTGTTAGTTAGAAATAGTGTAACAACTGCTGAAAGAATTTTCGAGGAGGATCTGCCGACTGAGGCACTGTGGGTTGAGGTCAGGAACAGGAAAGGAGCAGTCACCTTGATGGGAGTTTTCTATAGGCCCCCCAATAGCAGCAGGGAGGTGGAAGAGCAGATTGGGAAACAGATTTTGGAAAGGAGCAGAAGTCACAGGGTAGTAATTATGGGGGATTTCAACTTCCCAAATATTGATTGGCAACTCTTTAGATCGAATAGTTTGGATGGGGTAGTGTTTGTGCAGTATGTCCAGGAAGCTTTTCTGACTCAGTATGTAGACTGCCCGACCAGAGGGGAGGCAATATTGGATTTGGTACTAGGTAATGAACCAGGGCAAGTGATAGAGCTGTTGGTGGGCGAGCACTTTGGAGATAGTGATCACAATTCTGTAGCATTCACTGTGGTAATGGAGAGGGATAGGTATGTGCAACAGGGCAAGGTTTACAATTGGGGGAAGGGTAGATATGATGCTGTCAGGCAGGAACTGAGGAGCATAAGTTGGGAGCATATGCTGGCAGGGAAGGGCACGGTCGAAATGTGGAACTTTTTCAAGGAGCAGATAGTAGGGGCCATTGATAAGCATGTCCCTGTCAGACAGGGAAGGGATGGTCATGTGAGGGAACCGTGGTTGACAAGAGAGGTTGAGAGTCTTGTTAGGAAGAAGAAGGATGCGTATATAAAGTTGAGGAAAAAGGGCACAGGCATAGCTCTGGAGGGATACAAGATGGCCAGGAAGGATCTGAAGAAAGGGATTAGGAGAGCTAAGAGAGGGCATGAAAAATGCTTGGCGGGTAGGATAAAAGAAAACCCCAAGGCCTTTTACGCGTATGTCAGAAATATGAGGATGACTAGGGGGACCGTAGGTCCGGTCAAGGACAATAGCGGGAGACTGTGTGTTGAGCCGGAAGAGATAAGTGAGGTTTTGAATGAGTACTTCTCTTCGGTATTTACGAATGAGAAGGGGTGTATTACTGAAGAGGACGGTGGGAAGCAGACTGGTAAGCTCGAGGAAGTGCTCGTTAGGAGGGAAGATGTGTTGGGGTTTTTGAATAACTTGAAGATAGACAAGTCTCCCGGGCCTGACGGGGTATATCCAAGGATGTTATGGGAAGCAAGGGATGAAATTGCAGAGCCGCTGGCAATGATCTTTTCATCTTCTCTGCTGACGGGGGTGGTACCAGGTGATTGGAGGGTGGCAAATGTTGTGCCCCTGTTCAAGAAAGGGAATAGGAACAACCCTGGGAATTACAGGCCAGTTAGTCTTACTTCGGTGGTAGGCAAGTTGATGGAAAAGGTGCTGAGGGATAGGATTTCTGAGCATCTGGAAAGACACTGCTTGATTCGGGACAGTCAGCACGGTTTTGTGAGGGTAGGTCTTGCCTCACAAGCCCGATTGAATTCTTTGAGCAGGTGACCAAGCAAGTGGATGAGGGTAAACCAGTGGATGTGGTGTACATGGATTTTAGTAAGGCATTTGATAAGGTCCCCCATGGTAGACTTATGGAGAAAGTCAGGAGGCATGGGATAGTGGGGAATGTGGCCAGTTGGATTAAGAATTGGCTAACTGATAGAAGGCAGAGAGTGGTCTTAGATGGTAAATACTCAGCCTGGAGCCCAGTTACTAGTGGCGTGCCGCAGGGATCAGTTCTGGGTCCTCTCCTGTTTGTGATTTTTATTAACGACTTGGATGAGGAAGTCGAAGGGTGGGTCAGTAAATTTGCAGATGATACAAAGGTTGGTGGAGTTGTGGATACCGAGGAGGGCTATTGTCGTCTGCAAAGGGACTTGGATAGGTTGCAGTGCTGGGCTGAAAAGTGGCAGATGGAGTTTAACCCTGAAAAGTGTGAGGTCGTCCATTTTGGAAGGACAAACATGAATGCAAAATACTGGGTTAACGGTAGGGTTCTTGGGCATGTGGAGGAGCAGAGAGACCTTGGGGTCTATGTGCATAGATCATTGAAAGTTGCAACTCAAGTGGATAGGGCTGTGAAGAAGGCATATGGGGTGTTAGCGTTCATTAGCAGAGGGATTGAATTTAAGAGCCGTGAGGTGATGATGCAGCTGTACAGGACCTTGGTAAGGCCTCATTTGGAGTACTGTGTGCTGTTCTGGTCGCCTCATTTTAGGAAGGATGTGGAAGCCTTGGAGAGGGTGCAGAGGAGATTTACCAGGATGTTGCCTGGAATGGAGAATAAGTCTTACGAGGAAAGGCTGAACATTCTAGGCCTCTTCTCATTAGAACGGAGAAGGATGAGGGGTGACATGATAGAGGTTTATAAGATGATCAGGGGAATAGATAGGGTAGACAGTCAGAAACTTTTTCCCCGGGTGGAGCAAAGCGTTACAAGGGGTCATAAATTTAAGGTGAAGGGTGGGAGATATAAGGGGGATGTCAGGGGAAGGTTCTTTACCCAGAGAGTGGTCGAGGCATGGAATGCCTTGCCCGGGGAAGTTGTTGAGTCAGAAACTTTAGGGACTTTCAAAAGGCTTTTGGATAGGTATATGGATAAAGGAGAATGATGGGGTATAGATTAAATTGTCCTTGACAGAGGACAAAGGATCGGCACAACATTGTGGGCCGAAGGGCCTGTTCTGTGCTGTATGTTCTATGTTCTATGTTCTATGTTCTATGTAAGGTAAGTGCTCGAGGCCACGATCCTCAGGCTGTATTTATCGGCTCCCTCCTCGTGCTCTCCTGGAAGATATGTGCTTTCTATTATTAGGGGATGCTTTTAGTGTGTTCCACTGTGAAGACAGATACAAAGTATTTGTTCAAAGTCTCTGCCATTTCCTTCTTCCCATTAATTATTCCCCAGTCTCAACCTTTATCATGACCAGGTCCATATTTCCCTGCAGAATATTCTCTACCTCAGGCTGCATTGTGTTAATAAATCTCATCAATGAATGCTCCCAGTGCGGAGTCTCGGCCAATGGGATCCTGTCTGCAAATGGGTTCTAGAGATCAGCAGGTTCACTAGATTTCACTGAGCAGCCTCTGATGTGGAGAGTTGATCATAACACCTGGGAAAGGCTTGGCCTCAGAACTAACAGCTGCTGGAGGGCGAAGGACTGATACCATATTTAACAAGGCAACGGTCTCCTTCTAATATTGCCGTTCCACGCTCTTATTAATATTGTATTTATTACAGAACGTCAGGATCTGGGAACGTCTGTCACCACCATGGCCGAAGGTCCAAGCGGAGGAGCAGAACTAACACCTTCAAGAATGAGATTGAGCACAGGTAAGTTCACAAATCTCTTCAAATACAAACTCTGCCCTGACAAATGGTCCGACGCTCCTTGAAGAATCTTCAGCTCATACAAGCAGAGCACACAGTACAGGGGTTTAATAGGAAGAGGGGCATCACACAGCTGGAGGGAACCCCTGAGCACCAGAACAGAGCAATAGATATCTGGTATTGGGGACTGTAAACTGGGTAGAGACAGTCATTCAGTGAAGAATATGTTTCTGAGCAAAAGTGTGACCGCAATGAGCAGGAAGCCACCCAACGCTGGACAGGATGAGAAACAGGTGAGGCACAGGAAAAGGTGAGAGATCATGGTGAGATATTGTGTATTCGGTGGAACAGAAAATATCCTCTGTTGCCCTGAGCAGGCCCTGAATGGGATGTTGAGTTGCTGGTGCCAGAGGGAAGAGGCTGTTGATGAAAGTAACAGTCAGGAAGATCAATGTTCAGATCCACTCTGAAACCCCATACACACCTGGCAGGATCCTGATACACTGTGAAAGCCCATACACACCTGGCAGGATCCTGATCCACTGTGAAACCCCATACACACCTGGCAGATCCTGATACACTGTGAAACCCCCATACACACCTGGCAGGATCCTGATCCACTGTGAAACCCCAAACACAGCTGGCAGATCCTGATACACTGTGAAACCCCCAAATACACCTGGAAGGATCCTGATACACTGTAAAACCCCCATACACACCTGGCAGGATCATGATCCACTGTGAAACCCCCATACACACCTGGCAGGATCCTGATACACTGTGAAACCCCATACACACCTGGCAGGATCCTGATACACTGTGAAAACCCCAGACACACCTGGCAGGATACTGATTCACTCTGAAAACCCCATTCACACCTGGCAGATTCCTGATACACTGTGACAACCCATACACACCTGGCAGGATCCTGATACATTGTGAAAACCCCATACACACCTGGCAGGATCCTGATACACTGTGAAAGCCCATACACACCAGGCAGGATCCTGATACACAGTGAAAACCCCATACACACCTGGCAGGATCCTGATCCAACTGTGAAAACCCCATACACACCAGGCAGGATCCTGATACAATGTGAAAACCCCATACACACCTGGCAGGATCCTGATCCACTGTGAAAACCCCATGCACACCTGGCAGGATCCTGATCCACTGTGAAACCCCCATAAACACCTGGCAGGATCCTGATACACTGTGAAAACCCCATAAACACCTGGCAGGATCTTGATCCATTGTGAAAACCCCATACACACCCGGCAGCATCCTGATACACTGTGAAAACCCCATACACACCTGGCAGGATCCTGATACACTGTGAAAACCCCATAGACACCCGGCAGCATACTGATCCACTGTGAAACCCCATACACACCTGGCAGGATCCTGATCCACTGTGAAACACCCATACACTCCTGGCAGGATCCTGATAAACTGTGAAACCCCATACACACCTGGCAGGATCCTGAGACACTTAGAAAGCCCCATACACACCTGGCAGGATTCTGATAAACTGTGAAACCCCATACACACCTGGCAGGATCCTGACACACTGTGAAACACCCATACACACATTGCAGGCTCATGTTACACTGTGAAACCCCCATATACATCTGGCAGGATCCTGATACACTGTGAAAACCCGTACACACCTGGCAGGATCCTGATACGCTGTGAAAACCCCATAGAGGCCTGGCCGGTTCATGATACACTGTGAAAACCCCATACACACCTGGCAGGACCCTGATGCACAGTGAAAACCCCAAACACACCTGGCAGGATCCTGATCCACTGTGCAAACCCCATACACACCTGGCAGGATCCTGATCCACTGTGAAACCCCCTACACAACTGGAAGATTATGTTACACTGTGAAACCCCCATACAGGCCTGGCCGGATCCTGATACACTGTGGAAACCCCATACACATCTGGCAGAATCCTGATACACTGTGAAACCCCATACACACCTGGCAGGATCCTGATCCACTGGGGAAACCCCCATACACACCTGGAAGGACAATGATACACTGTGAATACCCCATTCTCACCTGGCAGGATCCTGATGCACTGTGAAACCCCGTTCACATTTGGCAGGATCCTGATACACTGTGAAACCCCATACTCACCTGGCAGGATCCTGTTACACTGTGTGAATCCGATACACATCTGGCAGGATCCTGATCCACTGTGAAAATCCCAAACACACCTGGCAGGATCCTGATCCACTGTGAAAACTCCATACCCACCTGGCAGATACTGATACACTGTGAAAACCCCATGCACACCTGGCAGGATCCTGATACACTGTGAAAACCCCATACACACCTGGCAGGATCCTGATACACTGTGAAAACCCCATAAGCACCAGGCAGGATATTGATACACTGTGAAAACCCCATTCATACCTGGCAGGATCCTGATACACTGTGAAAAACCCATACACACCTGGCAGGATCCTGATACACTGTGAAAACCCCATATACACCTGGCAGGATCCTGATACACTGTGAAAACCCCATACACATCTGGCAGCATTCTGATGCGCTGTGAAAACCCCATAAAAACCTGGCAGGATCCTGATACACTGTGAAACTCCCATACACATCTGGCAGGATCCTGATGCACTCTGAAAACCCCATACACAACTGGCAGGATCCTGATGCACTGTGAAATCCCCATACACACCTGGCAGTGTCCTGATACACAGTGAAAACCCCATACACACCTGGCAGGATCCTGATACACTGTGAAAACCCCATACACAACTGGCAGGATCCTGTTTCACTATGAAACCCCTATACACACCTGGCAGGATCCTGATCAACTATGAAACCCCCATACACACCTGGCAGGATCCTGATAAACTGTGAAAATCCCATACACACCTGGCAGGATCCTGATTCACTGTGAAACCCCCATCCACACCTGGCAGGATCCTGAGAAACTATGAAACCCCCATACACGCCTGGCAGGATGCTGATAAACTGTGAAAATCCCATTCACACCTGGCAGGATCCTGATACACTGTGAAAACCCCATACACACCTGGCAGGATCCTGATAAACTGTGAAACGCCATACACACCTGGCAGGATCCTGAGACACTTTGAAAGCCCCATACACACCTGGCAGGATTCTGATAAACTGTGAAACCCCATACACACCTGGCAGGATCCTGACACACTGTGAAAACCCCATACACTCATGGCAGGATCCTGATCCTCTGTGAAAACCCCATACACACCTGGCAGATCCTGTTACACTGTGAAACCCCCATACACACATTGCAGGCTCATGTTACACTGTGAAACCCCCATATACATCTGGCAGGATCCTGATACACTGTGAAAACACGTACACACCTGGCAGGATCCTGATACACTGTGAAAACCCCATAGAGGCCTGGCCGGTTCATGATACACTGTGAAAACCCGATACACACCTGTTAGGACCCTGATGCACAGTGAAAACCCCATACACAACTGGCAGGATCCTGATCCACTGTGAAAACCCCATAAACACCTGGCAGATCCTGATACACTGTGCAAACCCCATACACACCTGGCAGGATCCTGATCCACTGTGAAACCCCCTACACAACTGGAAGATTATGTTACACTGTGAAACCCCCATGCAGGCCTGGCCGGATCCTGATACACTGTGGAAACCCCATACACATCTGGCAGGATCCTGATACACTGTGAAACCCCATACACACCTGGCAGGATCCTGATCCACTGGGAAACCCCCATACACACCTGGAAGGATCCTGATACACTGTGAAACCCCCACACACCTGGAAGGATCCTGATACACTGTGAAAATCCCAAACACACCTGGCAGGATCCTGATCCACTGTGAAAACTCCATACCCACCTGGCAGATCCTGACACACTGTGAAAACCCCATGCACACCTGGCAGGATCCTGATACACTGTGAAAACCCCATACACACCTGGCAGGATCCTGATACACTGTGAAAACCCCATAGACACCTGGCAGGATATTGATACACTGTGAAAACCCCATTCATACCTGGCAGGATCCTGATACACAGTGAAAAACCCATACACACCTGGCAGGATACTGATACACTGTGAAAACCCCATACACACCTGGCAGGATCCTGATACACTGTGAAAACCCCATACACATCTGGAAGGATCCCGATGCGCTGTGAAAACCCCATAAAAACCTGGCAGGATCCTGATACACTGTGAAACTCCCATACACATCTGGCAGGATCCTGATGCACTGTGAAAACCCCATACACACCTGGCAGGATCCTGATGCACTGTGAAATCCCCATACACACCTGGCAGTGTCCTGATACACTGTGAAACCCCCATACACACCTGGCAGGATCCTGATACACTGTGAAATCCCTATACACACCTGGCAGGATCCGGATAAACTATGAAACCCCCATACACACCTGGCAGGATCCTGATAAACTGTGAAAATCCCATACACACCTGGCAGGATCCTGATTCACTGTGAAACCCCCATCCACACCTGGCAGGATCCTGAGAAAATATGAAACCCCCATACACGCCTGGCAGGATGCTGATAAACTGAGAAAATCCCATTCACACCTGACAGGATCCTGATACACTGTGAAAACCCCATACACACCTGGCAGGATCCTGAAAAACTGTGAAACCCCCATACACACCTGGCAGGATCCTGGTACACTGTGAAAACCCCATACACACCTGGCAGGATCCTGATACACTGGGAAACACTCATACACACCTGGCAGGATCCTGATATATTGTGAAATCCCCATGCACACCTGGCAGATCCTGTTGCACTGTGAAAACCCCCATACACACCCGGCAGGATCCTGAGAAACTGTGAAAACCCCACACACATCTCGCAGGATCCTGAGACACTGTGAAAACCACATACACACCCGGCAGGATCCTGATACACTGTGAAATCCCATACACACCTGGCAGTATCCTGATACATTGTGAAAACCCCATACACACCTGGCAGGATCCTGATACACTGTGATAACCCATACACACCTGGCAGGATACTGATACACTGTGTGAATCCGATACACATCTGGCAGGATCCTGATCCACTGTGAAAATCCCAAACACACCTGGCAGGATCCTGATCCACTGTGAAAACTCCATACCCACCTGGCAGATCCTGATACACTGTGAAAACCCCATGCACACCTGGCAGGATCCTGATACACTGTGAAAACCCCATACACACCTGGCAGGATCCTGATACACTGTGAAAACCCCATAAGCACCTGGCAGGATATTGATACACTGTGAAAACCCCGTTCATACCTGGCAGGATCCTGTTACACTGTGAAAACCCCATACACACCTGGCAGGATCCTGATACACTGTGAAAACCCCATACACACCTGGCAGGATCCTGATACACTGTGAAACTCCCATACACATCTGGCAGGATCCTGATGCACTGTGAAAACCCCATACACAACTGGCAGCATCCTGATGCACTGTGAAATCCCCATACACACCTGGCAGTGTCCTGATACACTGTGAAAACCCCATACACACCTGGCAGGATCCTGATACACTGTGAAAACCCCATACACAACTGGCAGGATCCTGTTTCACTATGAAACCCCTATACACACCTGGCAGGATCCTGATCAACTATGAAACCCCCATACACACCTGGCAGGATCCTGATAAACTGTGAAAATCCCATACACACCTGGCAGGATCCTGATTCACTGTGAAACCCCCATCCACACCTGGCAGGATCCTGAGAAACTATGAAACCCCCAGACACGCCTGGCAGGATGCTGATAAACTGTGAAAATCCCATTCACACCTGGCAGGATCCTGATACACTGTGAAAACCCCATACACACCTGGCAGGATCCTGATAAACTGTGAAACCCCATACACACCTGGCAGGATCCTGAGACACTTTGAAAGCCCCATACACACCTGGCAGGATTCTGATAAACTGTGAAACCCCATACACACCTGGCAGGATCCTGATCCTCTGTGAAAACCCCATACACACCTGGCAGATCCTGTTACACTGTGAAACCCCCATACACACATTGCAGGCTCATGTTACACTGTGAAACCCCCATATACATCTGGCAGGATCCTGATACACTGTGAAAACCCGTACACACCTGGCAGGATCCTGATACACTGTGAAAACCCCATAGAGGCCTGGCAGGACCCTGATGCACAGTGAAAACCCCAAACACACCTGGCAGGATCCTGATCCACTGTGAAAACCCCATAAACACCTGGCAGATCCTGATACACTGTGCAAACCCCATACACACCTGGCAGGATCCTGATCCACTGTGAAACCCCCTACATAACTGGAAGATTATGTTACATTGTGAAACCCCCATACAGGCCTGGCCGGATCCTGATACACTGTGGAAACCCCATACACATCTGGCAGGATCCTGATACACTGTGAAACCCCATACACACCTGGCAGGATCCTGATCCACTGGGAAACCCCCATACACACCTGGAAGGATCCTGATACACTGTGAAACCCCCACACACCTGGAAGGATCCTGATACACTGTGAAAATCCCAAACACACCTGGCAGGATCCTGATCCACTGTGAAAACTCCATACCCACCTGGCAGATCCTGATACACTGTGAAAACCCCATGCACACCTGGCAGGATCCTGATACACTGTGAAAACCCCAAACACACCTGGCAGGATCCTGATACACTGTGTAAACACCATAGACACCTGGCAGGATATTGATACACTGTGAAAACCCCATTCATACCTGGCAGGATCCTGATACACAGTGAAAAACGCATACACACCTGGCAGGATCCTGATACACTGTGAAAACCCCATACACACCTGGCAGGATCCTGATACACTGTGAAAACCCCATACACATCTGGAAGGATCCCGATGCGCTTTGAAAACCCCATAAAAACCTGGCAGGATCCTGATACACTGTGAAACTCCCATACACATCTGGCAGGATCCTGATGCACTGTGAAAACCCCATACACACCTGGCAGGATCCTGATGCACTGTGAAATCCCCATACACACCTGGCAGTGTCCTGATACACTGTGAAAACCCCATACACACCTGGCAGGATCCTGATACACTGTGAAATCCCCATACACAACTGGCAGGATCCTGTTTCACTATGAAACCCCCATACACACCTGGCAGGATCCTGATAAACTATGAAACCGCCATACACACCTGGCAGGATCCTGATAAACTGTGAAAATCCCATACACACCTGGCAGGATCCTGATCCACTGTGAAAACTCCATACCCACCTGGCAGATCCTGATACACTGTGAAAACCCCATGCACACCTGGCAGGATCCTGATACACTGTGAAAACCCCAAACACACCTGGCAGGATCCTGATCCACTGTGAAACACCCAAACACTCCTGGCAGGATCCTGATAAACTGTGAAACCCCATACACACCTGGCAGGATCCTGAGACACTTAGAAAGCCCCATACAAACCTGGCAGGATTCTGATAAACTGTGAAACCCCATACACACCTGGCAGGATCCTGACACACTGTGAAAACCCCATACACTCATGGCAGGATCCTGATCCTCTGTGAAAACCCCATACACACCTGGCAGATCCTGTTACACTGTGAAACCCCCATACACACATTGCAGGCTCATGTTACACTGTGAAACCCCCATATACATCTGGCAGGATCCTGATACACTGTGAAAACACGTACACACCTGGCAGGATCCTGATACACTGTGAAAACCCCATAGAGGCCTGGCCGGTTCATGATACACTGTGAAAACCCGATACACACCTGTTAGGACCCTGATGCACAGTGAAAACCCCATACACAACTGGCAGGATCCTGATCCACTGTGAAAACCCCATAAACACCTGGCAGATCCTGATACACTGTGCAAACCCCATACACACCTGGCAGGATCCTGATCCACTGTGAAACCCCCTACACAACTGGAAGATTATGTTACACTGTGAAACCCCCATGCAGGCCTGGCCGGATCCTGATACACTGTGGAAACCCCATACACATCTGGCAGGATCCTGATACACTGTGAAACCCCATACACACCTGGCAGGATCCTGATCCACTGGGAAACCCCCATACACACCTGGAAGGATCCTGATACACTGTGAAACCCCCACACACCTGGAAGGATCCTGATACACTGTGAAAATCCCAAACACACCTGGCAGGATCCTGATCCACTGTGAAAACTCCATACCCACCTGGCAGATCCTGACACACTGTGAAAACCCCATGCACACCTGGCAGGATCCTGATACACTGTGAAAACCCCATACACACCTGGCAGGATCCTGATACACTGTGAAAACCCCATAGACACCTGGCAGGATATTGATACACTGTGAAAACCCCATTCATACCTGGCAGGATCCTGATACACAGTGAAAAACCCATACACACCTGGCAGGATACTGATACACTGTGAAAACCCCATACACACCTGGCAGGATCCTGATACACTGTGAAAACCCCATACACATCTGGAAGGATCCCGATGCGCTGTGAAAACCCCATAAAAACCTGGCAGGATCCTGATACACTGTGAAACTCCCATACACATCTGGCAGGATCCTGATGCACTGTGAAAACCCCATACACACCTGGCAGGATCCTGATGCACTGTGAAATCCCCATACACACCTGGCAGTGTCCTGATACACTGTGAAACCCCCATACACACCTGGCAGGATCCTGATACACTGTGAAATCCCTATACACACCTGGCAGGATCCGGATAAACTATGAAACCCCCATACACACCTGGCAGGATCCTGATAAACTGTGAAAATCCCATACACACCTGGCAGGATCCTGATTCACTGTGAAACCCCCATCCACACCTGGCAGGATCCTGAGAAAATATGAAACCCCCATACACGCCTGGCAGGATGCTGATAAACTGAGAAAATCCCATTCACACCTGACAGGATCCTGATACACTGTGAAAACCCCATACACACCTGGCAGGATCCTGAAAAACTGTGAAACCCCCATACACACCTGGCAGGATCCTGGTACACTGTGAAAACCCCATACACACCTGGCAGGATCCTGATACACTGGGAAACACTCATACACACCTGGCAGGATCCTGATATATTGTGAAATCCCCATGCACACCTGGCAGATCCTGTTGCACTGTGAAAACCCCCATACACACCCGGCAGGATCCTGAGAAACTGTGAAAACCCCACACACATCTCGCAGGATCCTGAGACACTGTGAAAACCACATACACACCCGGCAGGATCCTGATACACTGTGAAATCCCATACACACCTGGCAGTATCCTGATACATTGTGAAAACCCCATACACACCTGGCAGGATCCTGATACACTGTGATAACCCATACACACCTGGCAGGATACTGATACACTGTGTGAATCCGATACACATCTGGCAGGATCCTGATCCACTGTGAAAATCCCAAACACACCTGGCAGGATCCTGATCCACTGTGAAAACTCCATACCCACCTGGCAGATCCTGATACACTGTGAAAACCCCATGCACACCTGGCAGGATCCTGATACACTGTGAAAACCCCATACACACCTGGCAGGATCCTGATACACTGTGAAAACCCCATAAGCACCTGGCAGGATATTGATACACTGTGAAAACCCCGTTCATACCTGGCAGGATCCTGTTACACTGTGAAAACCCCATACACACCTGGCAGGATCCTGATACACTGTGAAAACCCCATACACACCTGGCAGGATCCTGATACACTGTGAAACTCCCATACACATCTGGCAGGATCCTGATGCACTGTGAAAACCCCATACACAACTGGCAGCATCCTGATGCACTGTGAAATCCCCATACACACCTGGCAGTGTCCTGATACACTGTGAAAACCCCATACACACCTGGCAGGATCCTGATACACTGTGAAAACCCCATACACAACTGGCAGGATCCTGTTTCACTATGAAACCCCTATACACACCTGGCAGGATCCTGATCAACTATGAAACCCCCATACACACCTGGCAGGATCCTGATAAACTGTGAAAATCCCATACACACCTGGCAGGATCCTGATTCACTGTGAAACCCCCATCCACACCTGGCAGGATCCTGAGAAACTATGAAACCCCCAGACACGCCTGGCAGGATGCTGATAAACTGTGAAAATCCCATTCACACCTGGCAGGATCCTGATACACTGTGAAAACCCCATACACACCTGGCAGGATCCTGATAAACTGTGAAACCCCATACACACCTGGCAGGATCCTGAGACACTTTGAAAGCCCCATACACACCTGGCAGGATTCTGATAAACTGTGAAACCCCATACACACCTGGCAGGATCCTGATCCTCTGTGAAAACCCCATACACACCTGGCAGATCCTGTTACACTGTGAAACCCCCATACACACATTGCAGGCTCATGTTACACTGTGAAACCCCCATATACATCTGGCAGGATCCTGATACACTGTGAAAACCCGTACACACCTGGCAGGATCCTGATACACTGTGAAAACCCCATAGAGGCCTGGCAGGACCCTGATGCACAGTGAAAACCCCAAACACACCTGGCAGGATCCTGATCCACTGTGAAAACCCCATAAACACCTGGCAGATCCTGATACACTGTGCAAACCCCATACACACCTGGCAGGATCCTGATCCACTGTGAAACCCCCTACATAACTGGAAGATTATGTTACATTGTGAAACCCCCATACAGGCCTGGCCGGATCCTGATACACTGTGGAAACCCCATACACATCTGGCAGGATCCTGATACACTGTGAAACCCCATACACACCTGGCAGGATCCTGATCCACTGGGAAACCCCCATACACACCTGGAAGGATCCTGATACACTGTGAAACCCCCACACACCTGGAAGGATCCTGATACACTGTGAAAATCCCAAACACACCTGGCAGGATCCTGATCCACTGTGAAAACTCCATACCCACCTGGCAGATCCTGATACACTGTGAAAACCCCATGCACACCTGGCAGGATCCTGATACACTGTGAAAACCCCAAACACACCTGGCAGGATCCTGATACACTGTGTAAACACCATAGACACCTGGCAGGATATTGATACACTGTGAAAACCCCATTCATACCTGGCAGGATCCTGATACACAGTGAAAAACGCATACACACCTGGCAGGATCCTGATACACTGTGAAAACCCCATACACACCTGGCAGGATCCTGATACACTGTGAAAACCCCATACACATCTGGAAGGATCCCGATGCGCTTTGAAAACCCCATAAAAACCTGGCAGGATCCTGATACACTGTGAAACTCCCATACACATCTGGCAGGATCCTGATGCACTGTGAAAACCCCATACACACCTGGCAGGATCCTGATGCACTGTGAAATCCCCATACACACCTGGCAGTGTCCTGATACACTGTGAAAACCCCATACACACCTGGCAGGATCCTGATACACTGTGAAATCCCCATACACAACTGGCAGGATCCTGTTTCACTATGAAACCCCCATACACACCTGGCAGGATCCTGATAAACTATGAAACCGCCATACACACCTGGCAGGATCCTGATAAACTGTGAAAATCCCATACACACCTGGCAGGATCCTGATTCACTGTGAAACCCCCATCCACACCTGGCAGGATCCTGAGAAAATATGAAACCCCCATACACGCCTGGCAGGATGCTGATAAACTGTGAAAATCCCATTCACACCTGACAGGATCCTGATACACTGTGAAAACCCCATACACACCTGGCAGGATCCTGAAAAACTGTGAAACCCCCATACACACCTGGCAGGATCCTGATACACTGTGAAAACCCCATACACACCTGGCAGGATCTTGATACACTGGGAAACACTCATACACACCTGGCAGGATCCTGATATACTGTGAAATCCCCATACACACCTGGCAGATCCTGTTGCCAAGTGAAAACCCCCATACACACCCGGCAGGATCCTGAGACACTGTGAAAACCCCACACACATCTCGCAGGATCCTGAGACACTGTGAAAACCACATACACACCAGGCAGGATCCTGATACACTGTGAAATCCCATACACACCTGGCAGTATCCTGATACATTGTGAAAACCCCATACACACCTGGCAGGATCCTGATACACTGTGATAACCCATACACACCTGGCAGGATACTGATACACTATGAAAACCCCATACACACCCGGCAGGATCCTGATACATTGTGAAAACCCCATACACACCTGGCAGGATCCTGATCCACTGTGAAAACCCCATACACACCTGGCAGGATGCTGATCCACTATGAATACCCCATCCAAACCTGGCAGGATCCTGATCCACTGTGTAAACCCCACACACACCGCACAGTATCCTGATACACTGTGAAAATCCCATAAACACCTGGCAGGATCCTGATACACTGTGAAAACCCCATACACACCTGACAGGATCCTGATCCACTGTGAAATCCCCATAAACACCTGGCAGGATCCTGATACACTGTGAAAACCCCATACACACCTGGCAGGATCTTGATCCATTGTGAAAACCCCATACACACCCGGCAGGATCCTGATACACTGTGAAATCCCCATACACACCTGGCAGGATCCTGATCCACTGTGAAAACCCCATACACACCTGGCAGGATCCTGATACACTGTGAAAACCCCATACACACCCGGCAGGATCCTGATCCACTGCGAAAACCCCATACACACCTGGCAGGATCCTGATCCACTGTGAAACACCCAAACACACCCGGCAGGATCCTGATCCACTGTGAAACCCCATACACACCTGGCAGGATCCTGATCCACTGGGAAACCCCCATACACACCTGGAAGGATCCTGATACACTGTGAAAACCCCATTCACACCTGGCAGGATACTGATACACTGTGAAAACCCCATACATACTTGGCAGGATCCTGATACACTGTGAAAAACCCATACACACCTGGCAGGATCCTGATACACTGTGAAAACCCCATACACACCTGGCAGGATCTTGATCCATTGTGAAAACCCCATACACACCCGGCAGGATCCTGATAGACTGTGAAACCCCCATACACACCTGGCAGATCCTGATACTCTGTGAAAATCCCAGACACACCTGGCAGGATCCTGATCCAGTGTGAAACCCCCATACACACCTGGCAGATCCTGATACAATGTGAAGCCCCCAAACACACCTGGCAGATCCTGATACTCTGTGAAATCCCCATGCACACCTGGCAGGATCCTGATGCACTGTGAAACCCCCATAAACACCTGACAGGATCCGGATACACTGTGAATACCCCATAAACACCTGGCAGGATCTTGATCCATTGTGAAAACCCCATACACACCCGGCAGCATCCTGATACACTGTGAAAACCCCATACACACCTGGCAGGATCCTGATACACTGTGAAAACCCCATAGACACCCGGCAGCATACTGATCCACTGTAAAACCCCATACACACCTGGCAGGATCCTGATCCACTGTGAAACACCCAAACACTCCTGGCAGGATCCTGATAAACTGTGAAACCCCATACACACCTGGCAGGATCCTGAGACACTTAGAAAGCCCCATACAAACCTGGCAGGATTCTGATAAACTGTGAAACCCCATACACACCTGGCAGGATCCTGACACACTGTGAAAACCCCATACACACCTGGCAGGATCCTGATCCTCTGTGAAAACCCCATACACACCTGGCAGATCCTGTTACACTGTGAAACCCCCATACACACATTGCAGGCTCATGTTACACTGTGAAACCCCCATATACATCTGGCAGGATCCTGATGCACTGTGAAAACCCGTACACACCTGGCAGGATCCTGATACACTGTGAAAACCCCATAGAGGCCTGGCCGGTTCATGATACACTGTGAAAACCCCATACACACCTGTTAGGACCCTGATGCACAGTGAAAACCCCAAACACACCTGGCAGGATCCTGATCCACTGTGAAAACCCCATAAACACCTGGCAGATCCTGATACACTGTGCAAACCCCATACACACCTGGCAGGATCCTGATCCACTGTGAAACCCCCTACACAACTGGAAGATTATTTTACACTGTGAAACCCCCATACACACCTGGCAGGATCCTGATACACTGTGGAAACCCCATACACATCTGGCAGGATCCTGATACACTGTGAAACCCCATACACACCTGGCAGGATCCTGATCCACTGGGAAATCCCCATACACACCTGGAAGGATCCTGATACACTGTGAATACCCCATTCTCACCTGGCAGGATCCTGATGCACTGTGAAACCCCGTTCACATTTGGCAGGATCCTGATACACTGTGAAACCCCATACTCACCTGGCAGGATCCTGTTACACTGTGTGAACCCGATACATATCTGGCAGGATCCTGATCCACTGTGAAAATCCCAAACACACCTGGCAGGATCCTGATCCACTGTGAAAACTCCATACCCACCTGGCAGATCCTGATACACTGTGAAAACCCCATGCACACCTGGCAGGATCCTGATACACTGTGAAAACCCCATACACACCTGGCAGGATCCTGATACACTGTGAAAACCCCATAAACACCTGGCAGGATATTGATACACTGTGAAAACCCCATTCATACCTGGCAGGATCCTGATACACTGTGAAAAAGCCATACACACCTGGCAGGATCCTGATACACTGTGAAAACCCCATACACACCTGGCAGGATCCTGATACACTGTGAAAACCCCATACACATCTGGCAGGATCCTGATGCGCTGTGAAAACCCCATAAAAACCTGGCAGGATCCTGATACACTGTGAAACTCCCATACACATCTGGCAGGATCCTGATGCACTGTGAAAACCCCATACACAACTGGCAGGATCCTGATGCACTGTGAAATCCCCATACACACCTGGCAGTGTCCTGATACACTGTGAAAACCGCATACACACCTGGCAGGATCCTGATACACTGTGAAAACCACATACACAACTGGCAGGATCCTGTTTCACTATGAAACCCCTATACACACCGGGCAGGAACCTGATCAACTATGAAACCCCCATACACACCTGGCAGGATCCTGATAAACTGTGAAAATACCATACACACCTGGCAGGATCCTGATTCACTGTGAAACCCACATCCACACCTGGCAGGATCCTGAGAAACTATGAAACCCCCATACACGCCTGGCAGGATGCTGATAAACTGTGAAAATCCCATTCACACCTGGCAGGATCCTGATACACTGTGAAAACCCCATACACACCTGGCAGGATCCTGATAAACTGTGAAACCCCATACACACCTGGCAGGATCCTGAGACACTTTGAAAGCCCCATACACACCTGGCAGGATTCTGATAAACTGTGAAACCCCATACACACCTGGCAGGATCCTGACACACTGTGAAAACCCCATACACTCATGGCAGGATCCTGATCCTCTGTGAAAACCCCATACACACCTGGCAGATCCTGTTACACTGTGAAACCCCCATACACACATTGCAGGCTCATGTTACACTGTGAAACCCCCATATACACCTGGCAGGATCCTGATACACTGTGAAAACCCGTACACACCTGGCAGGATCCTGATACACTGTGAAAACCCCATAGAGGCCTGGCCGGTTCATGATACACTGTGAAAACCCCATACACACCTGGCAGGACCCTGATGCACAGTGAAAACCCCAAACACACCTGGCAGGATCCTGATCCACTGTGAAAACCCCATAAACACCTGGCAGGATCCTGATGCACTGGGAAACCCCCATACACACCTGGAAGGATCCTGATACACTGTGAATACCCCATTCTCACCTGGCAGGATCCTGATGATACACTGTGAAACCCCATACACACCTGGCAGGATCCTGACACACTGTGAAACCCCCACACACCTGCAAGGATCCTGATACACTGTGAAAATCCCAAACACACCTGGCAGGATCCTGATCCACTGTGAAAACTCCATACCCACCTGGCAGATCCTGATACACTGTGAAAACCCCATGCACACCTGGCAGGATCCTGATACACTGTGAAAACCCCATACACACCTGGCAGGATCCTGATACACTGTGAAAACCCCATAAACACCTGGCAGGATATTGATACACTGTGAAAACCCCATTCATACCTGGCAGGATCCTGATACACTGTGAAAAACCCATACACACCTGGCAGGATCCTGATACACTGTGAAAACCCCATACACACCTGGCAGGATCCTGAAACACTGTGAAAACCCCATACACATCTGGAAGGATCCTGATGCGCTGTGAAAACCCCATAAAAACCTGGCAGGATCCTGATACACTGTGAAACTCCCATACACATCTGGCAGGATCCTGATGCACTGTGAAAACCCCATACACACCTGGCAGGATCCTGATGCACTGTGAAATCCCCATACACACCTGGCAGTGTCCTGATACACTGTGAAAACCCCATACACACCTGGCAGGATCCTGATACAATGTGAAAACCCCATACACAACTGGCAGGATCCTGTTTCACTATGAAACCCCGAGACACACCTGGCAGGATCCTGTTAAACTATGAAACCCCCATACACACCTGGCAGGATCCTGATAAACTGTGAAAATCCCATACACACCTGGCAGGATCCTGATTCACTGTGAAACCCCCATCCACACCTGGCAGGATCCTGAGAAACTATGAAACCCCCATACACGCCTGGCAGGATGCTGATAAACTGTGAAAATCCCATTCACGCCTGACACGATCCTGATACACTGTGAAAACCCCATACACACCTGGCAGGATCCTGAAAAACTGTGAAACCCCCAAACACACCTGGCAGGATCCTGATACACTGTGAAAACCCTATACACACCTGGCAGATCCTGTTGCACTGTGAAAACCCCCATACACACCCGGCAGGATCCTGAGACACTGTGAAAACCCCACACACATCTCGCAGGATCCTGAGACACTGTGAAAACCACATACACACCCGGCAGGATCCTGATACACTGTGAAATCCCATACACACCTGGCAGTATCCTGATACATTGTGAAAACCCCATACACACCTGGCAGGATCCTGATACACTGTAAAACCCATACACACCTGTCAGGATACTGATACACTCTGAAAACCCCATACACACCCGGCAGGATCCTGATACATTGTGAAAACCCCATACACACCTGGCAGGATCCTGATCCACTGTGAAAACCCCATACACACCTGGCAGGATCCTGATCCACTGTGAATACCCCATCCACACCTGGCAGGATCCTGATCCACTGTGTAAACCCCACACACACCGCACAGTATCCTGATACACTGTGAAAATCCCATAAACACCTGGCAGGATCCTGATACACTGTGAAAACCCCATACACACCTGACAGGATCCTGATCCACTGTGAAATCCCCATAAACACCTGGCAGGATCCTGATACACTGTGAAAACCCCATACACACCTGGCAGGATCTTGATCCATTGTGAAAACCCCATACACACCCGGCAGGATCCTGATACACTGTGAAATCCCCATACACACCTGGCAGGATCCTGATCCACTGTGAAAACCCCATACACACCTGGCAGGATCCTGATACACTGTGAAAACCCCATACACACCCGGCAGGATCCTGATCCACTGTGAAAACCCCATACACACCTGGCAGGATCCTGATCCACTGTGAAACCCCCATACACACCTGGCAGGATCCTGATACACTGTGAAACCCCATACACACCTGGCAGGATCCTGATCCACTGGGAAACCCCCATACACACCTGGAAGGATCCTGATACACTGTGAAAACCCCATTCACACCTGGCAGGATACTGATACACTGTGAAAACCCCATACATACCTGGCAGGATCCTGATACACTGTGAAAAACCCACACACACCTGGCAGGATCCTGATACACTGTGAAAACCCCATACACACCTGGCAGGATCCTGATCCACAGTGAAAACCCCAAACACATCTGGCAGGATCCTGATGCACTGTGAAATCCCCATAAACATCTGGCAGGGTCCTGATACACTGTGAAAACCCCATACGCACCTGACAGGATCCTGATCCACTGTGAAATCCCCATAAACACCTGGCAGGATCCTGATACACTGTGAAAACCCCATACATACCTGGCAGGATCTTGATCCATTGTGAAAACCCCATACACACCCGGCAGGATCCTGATACACTGTGAAAACCCCAGACACACCTGGCAGATCCTGATACTCTGTGAAAATCCCAGACACACCTGGCAGGATCCTGATCCACTGTGAAACCCCCATACACACCTGGCAGATCCTGATACAATGTGAAGCCCCCATACACACCTGGCAGATCCTGATACTCTGTCAAAACCCCATACACACCTGGCAGGATCCTGAGACACTGTGAAAACCCCATACACACCTGGCAGATCCTGTTACACTGTCAAACCCCCATACAAACCTTGCAGGACCCTGTTGCTCTGTGAAACCCCCATACACACCTGGCAGGATCCTGAAACACTGTGAAAACCCGTGCACACCTGGCAGGATACTGATACACTGTGAAAACCCCAGACAGGCGTGGCCGGATCATGATATACTGTGAAAACCCCATACACACCTGGCAGGACCCTGATGCAATGTGAAAACCCCAAACACACCTGGCAGGATCCTGATCCACTGTGAAAACCCCACAAACACCTGGCACATCCTGATACACTGTGAAAAGCCCATACACACCTGGCAGGATCCTGATCCACTGTGAAACCCCCTACACAACTGGCAGATCCTGTTACACTGTGAAACCCTCATCCAGGCCTGGCCGGATCCTGATACACTGTGGAAACCCCATACACATCTGGCAGGATCCTGATACACTGAGAAACCCCATACACACCTGGCAGGATCCTGATCCACTGGGAAACCCCCATAAACACCTGGAAGGATCCTGATACACTGTGAAATCCCCATTCACACCAGGCAGGATCCTAATCCAATGTGAAAACCCCATACAGACCTGGCAGGATCCTGATCCACTGTGAATACCCCATCCACACCTGGCAGATCCTGATCCACTGTGAAAACCCCATACACACCTGGCAGGATCCTGATAAACTGTGAAAACCCCATAAACACCTGGCAGGATCCTGATACACTGTGAAAACCCCAGACACACCTGACAGGATCCTGATCCACTGTGAAATCCCCATAAACACTTGGCAGGATCCTGATACACTGTGAAAACCCCATACACACCTGGCAGGATCCTGATCCACTGTGAAAACCCCTTACACACCTGGCAGGATCCTGATCCACTGTGAATACTCCATCCACACCTGGCAGAGCCTGATCCACTGTGAAAACCCCATACACACCTGGCAGGATCCTGATACTCTGTGAAAACCCCATAAACACCTGGCAGGATCCTGATACACTGTGAAAACCCCATACACACCTGACAGGATCCTGATCCACTGTGAAATCCCCATAAACACCTGGCAGGATCCTGATACACTGTCAAAACCCCATACGCACCTGGAAGGATCTTGATCCATTGTGAAAACCCCATACACACCCGGCAGGATCCTGATACACTGTGAAAACCCCATACACACCTGGCAGGATCCTGATACACTGTGAAAACCCCATACACTTCTGGAAGGATCCTGATGCGCTGTGAAAACCCCATAAAAACCTGGCAGGATCCTGATACACTGTGAAACTCCCATACACATCTGGCAGGATCCTGATGCACTGTGAAAACCCCATACACACCTGGCAGGATCCTGATGCACTGTGAAATCCCCATGCACACATGGCAGTGTCCTGATACACTGTGAAAACCCCATACACACCTGGCAGGATCCTGATACACTGTGAAAACCCCATACACAACTGGCAGGATCCTGTTTCACTATGAAACCCCTATACACACCTGGCAGGATCCTGAGAAACTATGAAATCCCCATACACGCCTGGCAGGATGCTGATAAACTGTGAAAATCCCATTCACACCTGACAGGATCCTGATACACTGTGAAAACCCCATACACACCTGGCAGGATCCTGAAAAACTGTGAAACCCCCATACACACCTGGCAGGATCCTGATACACTGTGAAAACCCCATACACACCTGGCAGGATCATGATACACTGGGAAACACTCATACACACCTGGCAGGATCCTGATATACTGTGAAAACCCCATACACACCTGGCAGATCCTGTTGCACTGTGAAAACCCCCATACACACCCGGCAGGATCCTGAGACACTGTGAAAACCCCACAAACAACTCGCAGGATCCTGAGACACTGTGAAAACCACATACACACCCGGCAGGATCCTGATACACTGTGAAATCCCATACACACTTGGCAGTATCCTGATACATTGTGAAAACCCCATACACACCTGGCAGGATCCTGATACACTGTGAAAACCCATACACACCTGGCAGGATACTGATACACTGTGAAAACCCCATACACACCCGGCAGGATCCTGATACATTGTGAAAACCCCATACACACCTGGCAGGATCCTGATCCACTGTGAAAACCCCATACACACCTGGCAGGATCCTGATCCACTGTGAATACCCCATCCACACCTGGCAGGATCCTGATCCACTGTGTAAACGCCACACACACCGCACAGTATCCTGATACACTGTGAAAATCCCATAAACACCTGGCAGGATCCTGATACACTGTGAAAACCCCATACACACCTGACAGGATCCTGATCCACTGTGAAATCCCCATAAACACCTGGCAGGATCCTGATACACTGTGAAAACCCCATACACACCTGGCAGGATCTTGATCCATTGTGAAAACCCCATACACACCCGGCAGGATCCTGATACACTGTGAAATCCCCATACACACCTGGCAGGATCCTGATCCACTGTGAAAACCCCATACACACCTGGCAGGATCCTGATACACTGTGAAAACCCCATACACACCCGGCATGATCCTGATCCACTGTGAAAACCCCATACACACCTGGCAGGATCCTGATCCACTGTGAAACCCCCATACACACCTGGCAGGATCCTGATACACTGTGAAACCCCATACACACCTGGCAGGATCCTGATCCACTGGGAAACCCCCATACACACCTGGAAGGATCCTGATACACTGTGAAAACCCCATTCACACCTGGCAGGATCCTGATCCACTGGGAAACCCCCATACACACCTGGAAGGATCCTGATACACTGTGAAAACCCCATACACACCTGGCAGGATCTTGATCCATTGTGAAAACCCCATACACACCCGGCAGGATCCTGATACACTGTGAAATCCCCATACACACCTGGCAGGATCCTGATCCACTGTGAAAACCCCATACACACCTGGCAGGATCCTGATACACTGTGAAAACCCCATACACACCCGGCATGATCCTGATCCACTGTGAAAACCCCATACACACCTGGCAGGATCCTGATCCACTGTGAAATCCCCATAAACACCTGGCAGGATCCTGATACACTGTGAAAACCCCATACACACCTGGCAGGATCTTGATCCATTGTGAAAACCCCATACACACCCGGCAGGGTCCTGATACACTGTGAAATCCCCATACACACCTGGCAGGATCCTGATCCACTGTGAAAACCCCATACACACCTGGCAGGATCCTGATACACTGTGAAAACCCCATACACACCCGGCATGATCCTGATCCACTGTGAAAACCCCATACACACCTGGCAGGATCCTGATCCACTGTGAAACCCCCATACACACCTGGCAGGATCCTGATACACTGTGAAACCCCGTACACACCTGGCAGGATCCTGATCCACTGGGAAACCCCCATACACACCTGGAAGGATCCTGATACACTGTGAAATCCCCATAAACACCTGGCAGGATCCTGATACACTGTGAAAACCCCATACACACCTGGCAGGATCTTGATCCATTGTGAAAAACCCATACACACCCGGCAGGATCCTGATACACTGTGAAATCCCCATACACACCTGGCAGGATCCTGATCCACTGTGAAAACACCATACACACCTGGCAGGATCCTGATACACTGTGAAAACCCCATACACACCCGGCATGATCCTGATCCACTGTGAAAACCCCATACACACCTGGCAGGATCCTGATCCACTGTGAAACCCCCATACACACCTGGCAGGATCCTGATACACTGTGAAACCCCATACACACCTGGCAGGATCCTGATCCACTGGGAAACCCCCATACACACCTGGCAGGATCCTGATACACTGTGAAAACCCCATACACACCTGGCAGGATCTTGATCCATTGTGAAAACCCCATACACACCCGGCAGGATCCTGATACACTGTGAAATCCCCATACACACCTGGCAGGATCCTGAACCACTGTGAAAACCCCATACACACCTGGCAGGATCCTGATACACTGTGAAAACCCCATACACACCCGGCATGATCCTGATCCACTGTGAAAACCCCATACACACCTGGCAGGATCCTGATCCACTGTGAAACCCCCATACACACCTGGCAGGATCCTGATACACTGTGAAACCCCATACACACCTGGCAGGATCCTGATCCACTGGGAAACCCCCATACACACCTGGAAGGATCCTGATACACTGTGAAAACCCCATTCACACCTGGCAGGATACTGATACACTGTGAAAACCCCATACATACCTGGCAGGATCCTGATACACTGTGAAAAACCCATACACACCTGGCAGGATCCTGATACACTGTGAAAACCCCATACACACCTGGCAGGATCCTGATCCACAGTGAAAACCCCAAACACATCTGGCAGGATCCTGATGCACTGTGAAATCCCCATAAACACCTGGCAGTGTCCTGATTCACTGTGAAAACCCCATACGCACCTGACAGGATCCTGATCCACTGTGAAATCCCCATAAACACCTGGCAGGATCCTGATACACTGTGAAAACCCCATACATACCTGGCAGGAGCTTGATCCATTGTGAAAACCCCATACACACCCGGCAGGATCCTGATACACTGTGAAACCCCCATACACACCTGGCAGATCCTGATCCACTGTGAAAAACCCATACACACCTGGCAGGATCCTGATACACTGTGAAAACCCCATACACACCCGGCAGGATCCTGATCCACTGTGAAAACCCCATACACACCTGGCAGGATCCTGATCCACTGTGAAACCCCCATACACACCTGGCAGGATCCTGATACACTGTGAAACACCATACACACCTGGCAGGATCCTGATCCACTGGGAAACCCCCATACACACCTGGAAGGATCCTGATCCACTGTGAAAACCCCATACACACCTGGCAGGATCCTGATACACTGTGAAAACCCCATACACAACTGGCAGGATCCTGTTTCACTATGAAACCCCTATACACACCTGGCAGGATCCTGAGAAACTATGAAACCCCCATACACGCCTGGCAGGATGCTGATAAACTGTGAAAATCCCATTCACACCTGACAGGATCCTGATACACTGTGAAAACCCCATACACACCTGGCAGGATCCTGAAAATCTGTGAAACCCCCATACACACCTGGCAGGATCCTGATACACTGTGAAAACCCCATACACACCTGGCAGGATCCTGATACACTGGGAAACACTCATACACACCTGGCAGGATCCTGATATACTGTGAAAACCCCATACACACCTGGCAGATCCTGTTGCACTGTGAAAACCCCCATACACACCCGGCAGGATCCTGAGACACTGTGAAAACCCCACAAACATCTCGCAGGATCCTGAGACACTGTGAAAACCACATACACACCCGGCAGGATCCTGATACACTGTGAAATCCCATACACTCCTGGCAGTATCCTGATACATTGTGAAAACCCCATACACACCTGGCAGGATCCTGATACACTGTGAAAACCCATACACACCTGGCAGGATACTGATACACTGTGAAAACCCCATACACACCCGGCAGGATCCTGATACATTGTGAAAACCCCATACACACCTGGCAGGATCCTGATCCACTGTGAAAACCCCATACACACCTGGCAGGATCCTGATCCACTGTGAATACCCCATCCACACCTGGCAGGATCCTGATCCACTGTGTAAACGCCACACACACCGCACAGTATCCTGATACACTGTGAAAATCCCATAAACACCTGGCAGGATCCTGATACACTGTGAAAACCCCATACACACCTGACAGGATCCTGATCCACTGTGAAATCCCCATAAACACCTGGCAGGATCCTGATACACTGTGAAAACCCCATACACACCTGGCAGGATCTTGATCCATTGTGAAAACCCCATACACACCCGGCAGGATCCTGATACACTGTGAAATCCCCATACACACCTGGCAGGATCCTGATCCACTGTGAAAACCCCATACACACCTGGCAGGATCCTGATACACTGTGAAAACCCCATACACACCCGGCAGGATCCTGATCCACTGTGAAAACCCCATACACACCTGGCAGGATCCTGATCCACTGTGAAACCCCCATACACACCTGGCAGGATCCTGATACACTGTGAAACCCCATACACACCTGGCAGGATCCTGATCCACTGGGAAACCCCCATACACACCTGGAAGGATCCTGATACACTGTGAAAACCCCATTCACACCTGGCAGGATCCTGATCCACTGGGAAACCCCCATACACACCTGGAAGGATCCTGATACACTGTGAAAACCCCATACACACCTGGCAGGATCTTGATCCATTGTGAAAACCCAATACACACCCGGCAGGATCCTGATACACTGTGAAATCCCCATACACACCTGGCAGGATCCTGATCCAATGTGAAAACCCCATACACACCTGGCAGGATCCTGATACACTGTGAAAACCCCATACACACCCGGCAGGATCCTGATCCACTGTGAAAACCCCATACACACCTGGCAGGATCCTGATCCACTGTGAAACCCCCATACACACCTGGCAGGATCCTGATACACTGTGAAACCCCATACACACCTGGCAGGATCCTGATCCACTGGGAAACCCCCATACACACCTGGAAGGATCCTGATACACTGTGAAAACCCCATTCACACCTGGCAGGATACTGATACACTGTGAAAACCCCATACATACCTGGCAGGATCCTGATACACTGTGAAAAACCCATACACACCTGGCAGGATCCTGATACACTGTGAAAACCCCATACACACCTGGCAGGATCCTGATCCACAGTGAAAACCCCAAACACATCTGGCAGGATCCTGATGCACTGTGAAATCCCCATAAACACCTGGCAGTGTCCTGATTCACTGTGAAAACCCCATACGCACCTGACAGGAACCTGATCCACTGTGAAATCCCCATAAACACCTGGCAGGATCCTGATACACTGTGAAAACCCCATACATACCTGGCAGGATCTTGATCCATTGTGAAAACCCCATGCACACCCGGCAGGATCCTGATACACTGTGAAAAACCCGGACACACCTGGCAGATCCTGATACTCTGTGAAAATCCCAGACACACCTGGCAGGATCTTGATCCATTGTGAAAACCCCATACACACCCGGCAGGATCCTGATACACTGTGAAACCCCCATACACGCCTGGCAGATCCTGACCCACTGTGAAAAACCCATACACACCTGGCAGGATCCTGATACACAGTGAAAACCCCAAACACATCTGGCAGGATCCTGATGCACTGTGAAATCCCCATAAACACCTGGCAGTGTCCTGATTCACTGTGAAAACCCCATACGCACCTGACAGGATCCTGATCCACTGTGAAATCCCCATAAACACCTGGCAGGATCCTGATACACTGTGAAAACCCCATACATACCTGGCAGGATCTTGATCCATTGTGAAAACCCCATACACACCCGGCAGGATCCTGATACACTGTGAAACCCCCATACACACCTGGCAGATCCTGATCCACTGTGAAAAACCCATACACACCTGGCAGGATCCTGATACACTGTGAAAACCCCATACACACCCGGCAGGATCCTGATCCACTGTGAAAACCCCATACACACCTGGCAGGATCCTGATCCACTGTGAAACCCCCATACACACCTGGCAGGATCCTGATACACTGTGAAACCCCATACACACCTGGCAGGATCCTGATCCACTGGGAAGCCCCCATACACACCTGGAAGGATCCTGATACACTGTGAAAACCCCATTCACACCTGGCAGGATACTGATACACTGTGAAAACCCCATACATACCTGGCAGGATCCTGATACACTGTGAAAAACCCATACACACCTGGCAGGATCCTGATACACTGTGAAAACCCCATACACACCTGGCAGGATCCTGATCCACTGTGAAACCCCCTACACAACTGGCAGATCCTGTTACACTGTGAAACCCTCATCCAGGTTGGCCGGATCCTGATACACTGTGGAAACCCCATACACATCTGGCAGGATCCTGATACACTGTGAAAACCCCATACACACCTGGCAGGATCCTGATCCACAGTGAAAACCCCAAACACATCTGGCAGGATCCTGATGCACTGTGAAATCCCCATAAACACCTGGCAGGGTCCTGATACACTGTGAAAACCCCATACGCACCTGACAGGATCCTGATCCACTGTGAAATCCCCATAAACACCTGGCAGGATCCTGATACACTGTGAAAACCCCATACATACCTGGCAGGATCTTGATCCATTGTGAAAACCCCATACACACCCGGCAGGATCCTGATACACTGTGAAACCCCCATACACACCTGGCAGATCCTGATACTCTGTGAAAATCCCAGACACACCTGGCAGGATCCTGATCCACTGTGAAACCCCCATACACACCTGGCAGATCCTGATACAATGTGAAGCCCCCATACACACCTGGCAGATCCTGATACTCTGTGAAAACCCCATACACACCTGGCAGGATCCTGAGACACTGTGAAAACCCCATACACACCTGGCATGATCCTGATCCACTGTGAAAACCCCATACACACCTGGCAGATCCTGTTACACTGTCAAACCCCCATACAAACCTTGCAGGACCCTGTTGCACTGTGAAACCCCCATACACACCTGGCAGGATCCTGATACACTGTGAAAACCCGTGCACACCTGGCAGGATACTGATACACTGTGAAAACCCCAGACAGGCGTGGCCGGATCATGATATACTGTGCAAACCCCATACACACCTGGCAGGACCCTGATGCAATGTGAAAACCCCAAACACACCTGGCAGGATCCTGATCCACTGTGAAAACCCCACAAACACCTAGCACATCCTGATACACTGTGAAAAGCCCATACACACCTGGCAGGATCCTGATCCACTGTGAAACCCCCTACACAACTGGCAGATCCTGTTACACTGTGAAACCCTCATCCAGGTTGGCCTGATCCTGATACAATGTGGAAACCCCATACACATCTGGCAGGATCCTGATACACTGTGAAACCCCATACACACCTGGCAGGATCCTGATCCACTGGGAAACCCCCATAAACACCTGGAAGGATACTGATACACTGTGAAATCCCCATTCACACCAGGCAGGATCCTAATCCAATGTGAAAACCCCATACACACCTGGCAGGATCCTGATCCACTGTGAATACCCCATCCACACCTGGCAGATCCTGATCCACTGTGAAAACCCCATACACACCTGGCAGGATCCTGATACACTGTGAAAACCCCATAAACACCTGGCAGGATCCTGATACACTGTGAAAACCCCAGACACACCTGACAGGATCCTGATCCACTGTGAAATCCCCATAAACACTTGGCAGGATCCTGATACAGTGTGAAAACACCATACACACCTGGCAGGATCTTGATCCATTGTGAAAACCCCATACACACCCGGCAGGATCCTGATACATTGTGAAAACCCCATACAAACCTGGCAGCATCCTGATCCACTGTGAAAACCCCTTACATACCTGGCAGGATCCTGATCCACTGTGAATACCCCATCCACACCTGGCAGATCCTGATCCACTGTGAAAACCCCATACACACCTGGCAGGATCCTGATACACTGTGAAAACCCCATAAACACCTGGCAGGATCCTGATACACTGTGAAAACCCCAGACACACCTGACAGGATCCTGATCCACTGTGAAATCCCCATAAACACCTGGCAGGATGCTGATACACTGTCAAAACCCCATACGCACCTGGAAGGATCTTGATCCATTGTGAAAACCCCATACACACCCGGCAGGATTCTGATACACGGTGAAAACCCCATACACACCTGGCAGGATCCTGATACACTGTGAAAACCCCATACACACCTGGCGGGATCCTGATACACTGTGAAAACCCCATACACACCCGGCAGGATCCTGATCCACTGTGAAAACCCCATACACACCTGGCAGGATCCTGATACACTGTGAAACCCCATACACACCTGGCAGGATCCTGATCCACTGGGAAACCCCCATTCACACCTGGCAGGATCCTGATGCTCAGTGAAACCCCGTTCACATTTGGCAGGATCCTGATCCACTGTGAATACCCCATAAACACCTGGCAGGATACTGATACACTGTGAAAACCCCATACATACCTGGCAGGATCCTGATACACTGTGAAAAACCCATACACACCTGGCAGGATCCTGATGCACTGTGAAAACCCCATACACACCTGGCAGGATCCTGATACACAGTGAAAACCCCATACACAACTGGCAGGATCCTGATACGCTGTTAAAACCCCATAAACACCTGGCAGGATCCTGATACACTGTGAAACACCCATACACATCTGGCAGGATCCTGATACATTGTGAAAACCCCATACACACCTGGCAGGATCCTGATCCACTGTGAAAACCCCATACACACCTGGCTGGATCCTGATCCACTGTGAATACCCCATCCACACCTGGCAGGATCCTGATCCACTGTGTAAACGCCACACACACCGCACAGTATCCTGATACACTGTGAAAATCCCATAAACACCTGGCAGGATCCTGATACACTGTGAAAACCCCATACACACCTGACAGGATCCTGATCCACTGTGAAATCCCCATAAACACCTGGCAGGATCCTGATACACTGTGAAAACCCCATACACACCTGGCAGGATCTTGATCCATTGTGAAAACCCCATACACACCCGGCAGGATCCTGATACACTGTGAAATCCCCATACACACCTGGCAGGATCCTGATCCACTGTGAAAACCCCATACACACCTGGCAGGATCCTGATACACTGTGAAAACCCCATACACACCCGGCAGGATCCTGATCCACTGTGAAAACCCCATACACACCTGGCAGGATCCTGATCCACTGTGAAACCCCCATACACACCTGGCAGGATCCTGATACACTGTGAAACCCCATACACACCTGGCAGGATCCTGATCCACTGGGAAACCCCCATACACACCTGGAAGGATCCTGACACACTGTGAAAACCCCATTCACACCTGGCAGGATCCTGATCCACTGGGAAACCCCCATACACACCTGGAAGGATCCTGATACACTGTGAAAACCCCATACACACCCGGCAGGATCCTGATACACTGTGAAATCCCCATACACACCTGGCAGGATCCTGATCCAATGTGAAAACCCCATACACACCTGGCAGGATCCTGATACACTGTGAAAACCCCATACACACCCGGCAGGATCCTGATCCACTGTGAAAACCCCATACACACCTGGCAGGATCCTGATCCACTGTGAAACCCCCATACACACCTGGCAGGATCCTGATACACTGTGAAACCCCATACACACCTGGCAGGATCCTGATCCACTGGGAAACCGCCATACACACCTGGAAGGATCCTGATACACTGTGAAAACCCCATTCACACCTGGCAGGATACTGATACAATGTGAAAGCCCCATACATACCTGGCAGGATCCTGATACACTGTGAAAAACCCATACACACCTGGCAGGATCCTGATACACTGTGAAAACCCCATACACACCTGGCAGGATCCTGATCCACAGTGAAAACCCCAAACACATCTGGCAGGATCCTGATGCACTGTGAAATCCCCATAAACACCTGGCAGTGTCCTGATTCACTGTGAAAACCCCATACGCACCTGACAGGATCCTGATCCATTGTGAAAACCCCATACACACCCGGCAGGATTCTGATACACGGTGAAAACCCCATACACACCTGGCAGGATCCTGATACACTGTGAAAACCCCATACACACCTGGCGGGATCCTGATACACTGTGAAAACCCCATACACACCCGGCAGGATCCTGATCCACTGTGAAAACCCCATACACACCTGGCAGGATCCTGATACACTGTGAAACCCCATACACACCTGGCAGGATCCTGATCCACTGGGAAACCCCCATTCACACCTGGCAGGATCCTGATGCTCAGTGAAACCCCGTTCACATTTGGCAGGATCCTGATCCACTGTGAATACCCCATAAACACCTGGCAGGATACTGATACACTGTGAAAACCCCATACATACCTGGCAGGATCCTGATACACTGTGAAAAACCCATACACACCTGGCAGGATCCTGATGCACTGTGAAAACCCCATACACACCTGGCAGGATCCTGATACACAGTGAAAACCCCATACACAACTGGCAGGATCCTGATACGCTGTTAAAACCCCATAAACACCTGGCAGGATCCTGATACACTGTGAAACACCCATACACATCTGGCAGGATCCTGATACATTGTGAAAACCCCATACACACCTGGCAGGATCCTGATCCACTGTGAAAACCCCATACACACCTGGCTGGATCCTGATCCACTGTGAATACCCCATCCACACCTGGCAGGATCCTGATCCACTGTGTAAACGCCACACACACCGCACAGTATCCTGATACACTGTGAAAATCCCATAAACACCTGGCAGGATCCTGATACACTGTGAAAACCCCATACACACCTGACAGGATCCTGATCCACTGTGAAATCCCCATAAACACCTGGCAGGATCCTGATACACTGTGAAAACCCCATACACACCTGGCAGGATCTTGATCCATTGTGAAAACCCCATACACACCCGGCAGGATCCTGATACACTGTGAAATCCCCATACACACCTGGCAGGATCCTGATCCACTGTGAAAACCCCATACACACCTGGCAGGATCCTGATACACTGTGAAAACCCCATACACACCCGGCAGGATCCTGATCCACTGTGAAAACCCCATACACACCTGGCAGGATCCTGATCCACTGTGAAACCCCCATACACACCTGGCAGGATCCTGATACACTGTGAAACCCCATACACACCTGGCAGGATCCTGATCCACTGGGAAACCCCCATACACACCTGGAAGGATCCTGATACACTGTGAAAACCCCATTCACACCTGGCAGGATCCTGATCCACTGGGAAACCCCCATACACACCTGGAAGGATCCTGATACACTGTGAAAACCCCATACACACCTGGCAGGATCTTGATCCATTGTGAAAACCCCATACACACCCGGCAGGATCCTGATACACTGTGAAATCCCCATACACACCTGGCAGGATCCTGATCCAATGTGAAAACCCCATACACACCTGGCAGGATCCTGATACACTGTGAAAACCCCATACACACCCGGCAGGATCCTGATCCACTGTGAAAACCCCATACACACCTGGCAGGATCCTGATCCACTGTGAAACCCCCATACACACCTGGCAGGATCCTGATACACTGTGAAACCCCATACACACCTGGCAGGATCCTGATCCACTGGGAAACCGCCATACACACCTGGAAGGATCCTGATACACTGTGAAAACCCCATTCACACCTGGCAGGATACTGATACAATGTGAAAACCCCATACATACCTGGCAGGATCCTGACACACTGTGAAAAACCCATACACACCTGGCAGGATCCTGATACACTGTGAAAACCCCATACACACCTGGCAGGATCCTGATCCACAGTGAAAACCCCAAACACATCTGGCAGGATCCTGATGCACTGTGAAATCCCCATAAACACCTGGCAGTGTCCTGATTCACTGTGAAAACCCCATACGCACCTGACAGGATCCTGATCCACTGTGAAATCCCCATAAACACCTGGCAGGATCCTGATACACTGTGAAAACCCCATACATACCTGGCAGGATCTTGATCCATTGTGAAAACCCCATACACACCCGGCAGGATCCTGATACACTGTGAAAACCCCAGACACACCTGGCAGATCCTGATACTCTGTGAAAATCCCAGACACACCTGGCAGGATCTTGATCCATTGTGAAAACCCCATACACACCCGGCAGGATCCTGATACACTGTGAAACCCCCATACACACCTGGCAGATCCTGACCCACTGTGAAAAACCCATACACACCTGGCAGGATCCTGATACACAGTGAAAACCCCAAACACATCTGGCAGGATCCTGATGCACTGTGAAATCCCCATAAACACCTGGCAGTGTCCTGATTCACTGTGAAAACCCCATACGCACCTGACAGGATCCTGATCCACTGTGAAATCCCCATAAACACCTGGCAGGATCCTGATACACTGTGAAAACCCCATACATACCTGGCAGGATCTTGATCCATTGTGAAAACCCCATACACACCCGGCAGGATCCTGATACACTGTGAAACCCCCATACACACCTGGCAGATCCTGATCCACTGTGAAAAACCCATACACACCTGGCAGGATCCTGATACACTGTGAAAACCCCATACACACCCGGCAGGATCCTGATCCACTGTGAAAACCCCATACACACCTGGCAGGATCCTGATCCACTGTGAAACCCCCATACTCACCTGGCAGGATCCTGATACACTGTGAAACCCCATACACACCTGGCAGGATCCTGATCCACTGGGAAACCCCCATACACACCTGGAAGGATCCTGATACACTGTGAAAACCCCATTCACACCTGGCAGGATACTGATACACTGTGAAAACCCCATACATACCTGGCAGGATCCTGATACACTGTGAAAAACCCATACACACCTGGCAGGATCCTGATACACTGTGAAAACCCCATACACACCTGGCAGGATCCTGATCCACTGTGAAACCCCCTACACAACTGGCAGATCCTGTTACACTGTGAAACCCTCATCCAGGTTGGCCGGATCCTGATACACTGTGGAAACCCCATACACATCTGGCAGGATCCTGATACACTGTGAAAACCCCATACACACCTGGCAGGATCCTGAGCCACAGTGAAAACCCCAAACACATCTGGCAGGATCCTGATGCACTGTGAAATCCCCATAAACACCTGGCAGGGTCCTGATACACTGTGAAAACCCCATACGCACCTGACAGGATCCCGATCCACTGTGAAATCCCCATAAACACCTGGCAGGATCCTGATACACTGTGAAAACCCCATACATACCTGGCAGGATCTTGATCCATTGTGAAAACCCCATACACACCCGGCAGGATCCTGATACACTGTGAAACCCCCATACACACCTGGCAGATCCTGATACTCTGTGAAAATCCCAGACACACCTGGCAGGATCCTGATCCACTGTGAAACCCCCATACACACCTGGCAGATCCTGATACAATGTGAAGCCCCCATACACACCTGGCAGATCCTGATACTCTGTGAAAACCCCATACACACCTGGCAGGATCCTGAGACACTGTGAAAACCCCATACACACCTGGCATGATCCTGATCCACTGTGAAAACCCCATACACACCTGGCAGACCCTGTTACACTGTCAAACCCCCATACAAACCTTGCAGGACCCTGTTGCACTGTGAAACCCCCATACACACCTGGCAGGATCCTGATACACTGTGAAAACCCGTGCACACCTGGCAGGATACTGATACACTGTGAAAACCCCAGACAGGCGTGGCCGGATCATGATATACTGTGCAAACCCCATACACACCTGGCAGGACCCTGATGCAATGTGAAAACCCCAAACACACCTGGCAGGATCCTGATCCACTGTGAAAACCCCACAAACACCTAGCACATCCTGATACACTGTGAAAAGCCCATACACACCTGGCAGGATCCTGATCCACTGTGAAACCCCCTACACAACTGGCAGATCCTGTTACACTGTGAAACCCTCATCCAGGTTGGCCGGATCCTGATACAATGTGGAAACCCCATACACATCTGGCAGGATCCTGATACACTGTGAAACCCCATACACACCTGGCAGGATCCTGATCCACTGGGAAACCCCCATAAACACCTGGAAGGATACTGATACACTGTGAAATCCCCATTCACACCAGGCAGGATCCTAATCCAATGTGAAAACCCCATACACACCTGGCAGGATCCTGATCCACTGTGAATACCCCATCCACACCTGGCAGATCCTGATCCACTGTGAAAACCCCATACACACCTGGCAGGATCCTGATAAACTGTGAAAACCCCATAAACACCTGGCAGGATCCTGATACACTGTGAAAACCCCAGACACACCTGACAGGATCCTGATCCACTGTGAAATCCCCATAAACACTTGGCAGGATCCTGATACACTGTGAAAACACCATACACACCTGGCAGGATCTTGATCCATTGTGAAAACCCCATACACACCCGGCAGGATCCTGATACATTGTGAAAACCCCATACAAACCTGGCAGCATCCTGATCCACTGTGAAAACCCCTTACATACCTGGCAGGATCCTGATCCACTGTGAATACCCCATCCACACCTGGCAGATCCTGATCCACTGTGAAATCCCCATACACACCTGGCAGGATCCTGATACACTGTGAAAACCCCATAAACACCTGGCAGGATCCTGATACACTGTGAAAACCCCAGACACACCTGACAGGATCCTGATCCACTGTGAAATCCCCATAAACACCTGGCAGGATGCTGATACACTGTCAAAACCCCATACGCACCTGGAAGGATCTTGATCCATTGTGAAAACCCCATACACACCCGGCAGGATTCTGATACACGGTGAAAACCCCATACACACCTGGCAGGATCCTGATACACTGTGAAAACCCCATACACACCTGGCGGGATCCTGATACACTGTGAAAACCCCATACACACCCGGCAGGATCCTGATCCACTGTGAAAACCCCATACACACCTGGCAGGATCCTGATACACTGTGAAACCCCATACACACCTGGCAGGATCCTGATCCACTGGGAAACCCCCATTCACACCTGGCAGGATCCTGATGCTCTGTGAAACCCCGTTCACATTTGGCAGGATCCTGATCCACTGTGAATACCCCATAAACACCTGGCAGGATACTGATACACTGTGAAAACCCCATACATACCTGGCAGGATCCTGATACACTGTGAAAAACCCATACACACCTGGCAGGATCCTGATACACTGTGAAAACCCCATACACACCTGGCAGGATCCTGATACACAGTGAAAACCCCATACACAACTGGCAGGATCCTGATACGCTGTTAAAACCCCATAAACACCTGGCAGGATCCTGATACACTGTGAAACACCCATACACATCTGGCAGGATCCTGATGCACTGTGGAAACCCCATACACACCTGGCAGGAACCTGATGCACTGTGAAATCCCCATAAACACCTGGCACGGTCCTGATACACTGTGAAAACCCCATACGCACCTGACAGGATCCTGATCCACTGTGAAATCCCCATAAACACCTGGCAGGATCCTGATACACTGTGAAAACCCCATACACACCTGGCAGGATCTAGATCCATTGTGAAAACCCCATACACACCTGGCAGGATCCTGATACACTGTGAAAACCCATACACACCTGGCAGGATACTGATACACTGTGAAAACCCCATACACACCCGGCAGGATCCTGATACATTGTGAAAACCCCATACACACCTGGCAGTAACCTGATCCACTGTGAAAACCCCATACACACATGGCAGGATCCTGATCCACTGTGAATACCCCATCCACACCTGGCAGGATCCTGATCCACTGTGTAAACCCCACACACACCGCACAGTATCCTGATACACTGTGAAAATCCCATAAACACCTGGCAGGATCCTGATACACTCTGAAAACCCCATACACACCTGACAGGATCCTGATCCACTGTGAAATCCCCATAAACACCTGGTAGGATCCTGATACACTGTGAAAACCCCATACACACCTGGCAGGATTTTGATCCATTGTGAAAACCCCATACACACCCGGCAGGATACTGATACACTGTGAAATCCCCATACACACCTGGCAGGATCCTGATCCACTGTGAAAACCCCATACACACCTGGCAGGATCCTGAAACACTGTGAAAACCCCATACACACCCGGCAGGATCCTGATCCACTGTGAAAACCCCATACACACCTGGCAAGATCCTGATCCACTGTGAAACCCCCATACACACCTGACAGGATCCTGATACACTGTGAAACCCCATACACACCTGGCAGGATCCTGATCCACTGGGAAACCCCCATACACACCTGGAAGGATCCTGATACACTGTGAAAACCCCATTCACACCTGGCAGGATACTGATACACTGTGAAAACCCCATACATACCTGGCAGGATCCTGATACACTGTGAAAAACCCATACACACCTGGCAGGATCCTGATACACTGTGAAAACCCCATACACACCTGGCAGGATCCTGATCCACAGTGAAAACCCCAAACACATCTGGCAGGATCCTGATGCACTGTGAAATCCCCATAAACACCTGGCAGGGTCTTGATACACTGTGAATACCCCATACGCACCTGACAGGATCCTGATCCACTGTGAAATCCCCATAAGCACCTGGCAGGATCCTGATACACTGTGAAAACCCCAAACATACCTGGCAGGATCTTGATCCATTGTGAAAACCCCATACACACCCGGCAGGATCCTGATATACTGTGCAACCCCCATACACACCTGGCAGATCCTGATACTCTGTGAAAATCCCAGACACACCTGGCAGGATCCTGATCCACTGTGAAACCCCCATACACACCTGGCAGATCCTTATACAATGTGAAGCCCCCATACACACCTGGCAGATCCTGATACTCTGTGAAAACCCCAGACACACCTGGCAGGATCCTGATACACTGTGAAACCCCATACACACCTGGCATGATCCTGATCCACTGTGAAAACCCCATACACACCTGGCAGATCCTGTTACACTGTCAAACCCCCATACAAACCTTACAGGACCCTGTTGCACTGTGAAACCCCCACACACCTGGCAGGATCCTGATGCACTGTGAAAACCCGTGCACACCTGGCAGGATACTGATACACTGTGAAAACCCCAGACAGGCGTGGCCGGATCATGATATACTGTGAAAATCCCATACACACCTGGCAGGACCCTGATGCAATGTGAAAACCCCAAACACACCTGGCAGGATCCTGATCCACTGTGAAAACCCCACAAACACCTGGCACATCCTGATACACTGTGAAAAGCCCATATACACCTGGCAGGATCCTGATCCACTGTGAAACCCCCTACACAACTGGCAGATCCTGTTACACTGTGAAACCCTCATCCAGGCCTGGCCGGATCCTGATACACTGTGGAAACCCCATACACATCTGGCAGGATCCTGATACACTGTGAAACCCCATACACACCTGGCAGGATCCTGATCCACTGGGAAACCCCCATAAACACCTGGAAGGATCCTGACACACTGTGAAATCCCCATTCACACCAGGCAGGATCCTAATCCAATGTGAAAACCCCATACACACCTGGCAGGATCCTGATCCACTGTGAATACCCCATCCACACCTGGCAGATCCTGATCCACTGTGAAAACCCCATACACACCTGGTAGGATCCTGATAAACTGTGAAAACCCCATAAACACCTGGCAGGATCCTGATACACTGTGAAAACCCCAGACACACCTGACAGGATCCTGATCCACTGTGAAATCCCCATAAACACTTGGCAGGATCCTGATACACTGTGAAAACACCATACACACCTGTCAGGATATTGATCCATTGTGAAAACACCATACACACCCGGCAGGATCCTGATACATTGTGAAAACCCCATATAAACCTGGCAGCATCCTGATCCACTGTGAAATCCCCTTACATACCTGGCAGGATCCTGATCCACTGTGAATACCCCATCCACACCTGGCAGATCCTGATCCACTGTGAAAACCCCATACACACCTGGCAGGATCCTGATACACTGTGAAAACCCCATAAACACCTGGCAGGATCCTGATACACTGTGAAAACCCCAGACACACCTGACAGGATCCTGATCCACTGTGAAATCCCCATAAACACCTGGCAGGATGCTGATACACTGTCAAAACCCCATACGCACCTGGAAGGATCTTGATCCATTGTGAAAACCCCATACACACCCGGCAGGATTCTGATACACGGTGAAAACCCCATACACACCTGGCAGGATCCTGATACACTGTGAAAACCCCATACACACCTGGCGGGATCCTGATACACTGTGAAAACCCCATACACACCCGGCAGGATCCTGATCCACTGTGAAAACCCCATACACAGCTGGCAGGATCCTGATACACTGTGAAACCCCATACACACCTGGCAGGATCCTGATCCACTGGGAAACCCCCATTCACACCTGGCAGGATCCTGATGCTCTGTGAAACCCCGTTCACATTTGGCAGGATCCTGATCCACTGTGAATACCCCATAAACACCTGGCAGGATACTGATACACTGTGAAAACCCCATACATACCTGGCAGGATCCTGATACACTGTGAAAAACCCATACACACCTGGCAGGATCCTGATACACTGTGAAAACCCCATACACACCTGGCAGGATCCTGATACACAGTGAAAACCCCATACACAACTGGCAGGATCCTGATACGCTGTTAAAACCCCATAAACACCTGGCAGGATCCTGATACACTGTGAAACACCCATACACATCTGGCAGGATCCTGATGCACTGTGAAAACCCCATACACACCTGGCAGGAACCTGATGCACTGTGAAATCCCCATAAACACCTGGCAGGGTCCTGATACACTGTGAAAACCCCATACGCACCTGACAGGATCCTGATCCACTGTGAAATCCCCATAAACACCTGGCAGGATCCTGATACACTGTGAAAACCCCATACACACCTGGCAGGATCTAGATCCATTGTGAAAACCCCATACACACCTGGCAGGATCCTGATACACTGTGAAAACCCATACACACCTGGCAGGATACTGATACACTGTGAAAACCCCATACACACCCGGCAGGATCCTGATACATTGTGAAAACCCCATACACACCTGGCAGTAACCTGATCCACTGTGAAAACCCCATACACACATGGCAGGATCCTGATCCACTGTGAATACCCCATCCACACCTGGCAGGATCCTGATCCACTGTGTAAACCCCACACACACCGCACAGTATCCTGATACACTGTGAAAATCCCATAAACACCTGGCAGGATCCTGATACACTCTGAAAACCCCATACACACCTGACAGGATCCTGATCCACTGTGAAATCCCCATAAACACCTGGCAGGATCCTGATACACTGTGAAAACCCCATACACACCTGGCAGGATCTTGATCCATTGTGAAAACCCCATACACACCCGGCAGGATACTGATACACTGCGAAATCCCCATACACACCTGGCAGGATCCTGATCCACTGTGAAAACCCCATACACACCTGGCAGGATCCTGATACACTGTGAAAACCCCATACACACCCGGCAGGATCCTGATCCACTGTGAAAACCCCATACACACCTGGCAGGATCCTGATCCACTGTGAAACCCCCATACACACCTGGCAGGATCCTGATACACTGTGAAACCCCATACACACCTGGCAGGATCCTGATCCACTGGGAAACCGCCATACACACCTGGAAGGATCCTGATACACTGTGAAAACCCCATTCACACCTGGCAGGATACTGATACACTGTGAAAACCCCATACATACCTGGCAGGATCCTGATACACTGTGAAAAACCCATACACACCTGGCAGGATCCTGATACACTGTGAAAACCCCATACACACCTGGCAGGATCCTGATCCACAGTGAAAACCCCAAACACATCTGGCAGGATCCTGATGCACTGTGAAATCCCCATAAACACCTGGCAGGGTCTTGATACACTGTGAATACCCCATACGCACCTGACAGGATCCTGATCCACTGTGAAATCCCCATAAACACCTGGCAGGATCCTGATACACTGTGAAAACCCCAAACATACCTGGCAGGATCTTGATCCATTGTGAAAACCCCATACACACCCGGCAGGATCCTGATATACTGTGCAACCCCCATACACACCTGGCAGATCCTGATACTCTGTGAAAATCCCAGACACACCTGGCAGGATCCTGATCCACTGTGAAACCCCCATACACACCTGGCAGATCCTGATACAATGTGAAGCCCCCATACACACCTGGCAGATCCTGATACTCTGTGAAAACCCCAGACACACCTGGCAGGATCCTGATACACTGTGAAACCCCATACACACCTGGCATGATCCTGATCCACTGTGAAAACCCCATACACACCTGGCAGATCCTGTTACACTGTCAAACCCCCATACAAACCTTGCAGGACCCTGTTGCACTGTGAAACCCCCACACACCTGGCAGGATCCTGATGCACTGTGAAAACCCGTGCACACCTGGCAGGATACTGATACACTGTGAAAACCCCAGACAGGCGTGGCCGGATCATGATATACTGTGAAAACCCCATACACACCTGGCAGGACCCTGATGCAATGTGAAAACCCCAAACACACCTGGCAGGATCCTGATCCACTGTGAAAACCCCACAAACACCTGGCACATCCTGATACACTGTGAAAAGCCCATATACACCTGACAGGATCCTGATCCACTGGGAAACCCCCATTCACACCTGGCAGGATCCTGATGCTCTGTGAAACCCCGTTCACATTTGGCAGGATCCTGATCCACTGTGAATACCCCATAAACACCTGGCAGGATACTGATACACTGTGAAAACCCCACACATACCTGGCAGGATCCTGATACACTGTGAAAAACCCATACACACCTGGCAGGATCCTGATACACTGTGAAAACCCCATACACACCTGGCAGGATCCTGATACACAGTGAAAACCCCATACACAACTGGCAGGATCCTGATACGCTGTTAAAACCCCATAAACACCTGGCAGGATCCTGATACACTGTGAAACACCCATACACATCTGGCAGGATCCTGATGCACTGTGAAAACCCCATACACACCTGGCAGGAACCTGATGCACTGTGAAATCCCCATAAACACCTGGCAGGGTCCTGATACACTGTGAAAACCCCATACGCACCTGACAGGATCCTGATCCACTGTGAAATCCCCATAAACACCTGGCAGGATCCTGATACACTGTGAAAACCCCATACACACCTGGCAGGATCTAGATCCATTGTGAAAACCCCATAAACACCTGGCAGGATCCTGATACACTGTGAAAACCCATACACACCTGGCAGGATACTGATACACTGTGAAAACCCCATACACACCCGGCAGGATCCTGATACATTGTGAAAACCCCATACACACCTGGCAGTAACCTGATCCACTGTGAAAACCCCATACACACATGGCAGGATCCTGATCCACTGTGAATACCCCATCCACACCTGGCAGGATCCTGATCCACTGTGTAAACCCCACACACACCGCAAAGTATCCTGATACACTGTGAAAATCCCATAAACACCTGGCAGGATCCTGATACACTCTGAAAACCCCATACACACCTGACAGGATCCTGATCCACTGTGAAATCCCCATAAACACCTGGCAGGATCCTGATACACTGTGAAAACCCCATACACACCTGGCAGGATCTTGATCCATTGTGAAAACCCCATACACACCCGGCAGGATACTGATACACTGTGAAATCCCCATACACACCTGGCAGGATCCTGATCCACTGTGAAAACCCCATACACACCTGGCAGGATCCTGATACACTGTGAAAACCCCATACACACCCGGCAGGATCCTGATCCACTGTGAAAACCCCATACACACCTGGCAGGATCCTGATCCACTGTGAAACCCCCATACACACCTGGCAGGATCCTGATACACTGTGAAACCCCATACACACCTGGCAGGATCCTGATCCACTGGGAAACCGCCATACACACCTGGAAGGATCCTGATACACTGTGAAAACCCCATTCACACCTGGCAGGATACTGATACACTGTGAAAACCCCATACATACCTGGCAGGATCCTGATACACTGTGAAAAACTCATACACACCTGGCAGGATCCTGATACACTGTGAAAACCCCATACACACCTGGCAGGATCCTGATCCACAGTGAAAACCCCAAACACATCTGGCAGGATCCTGATGCACTGTGAAATCCCCATAAACACCTGGCAGGGTCTTGATACACTGTGAATACCCCATACGCACCTGACAGGATCCTGATCCACTGTGAAATCCCCATAAGCACCTGGCAGGATCCTGATACACTGTGAAAACCCCAAACATACCTGGCAGGATCTTGATCCATTGTGAAAACCCCATACACACCCGGCAGGATCCTGATATACTGTGCAACCCCCATACACACCTGGCAGATCCTGATACTCTGTGAAAATCCCAGACACACCTGGCAGGATCCTGATCCACTGTGAAGCCCCCATACACACCTGGCAGAACCTGATACAATGTGAAGCCCCCATACACACCTGGCAGATCCTGATACTCTGTGAAAACCCCAGACACACCTGGCAGGATCCTGATACACTGTGAAACCCCATACACACCTGGCATGATCCTGATCCACTGTGAAAACCCCATACACACCTGGCAGATCCTGTTACACTGTCAAACCCCCATACAAACCTTGCAGGACCCTGTTGCACTGTGAAACCCCCACACACCTGGCAGGATCCTGATGCACTGTGAAAACCCGTGCACACCTGGCAGGATACTGATACACTGTGAAAACCCCAGACAGGCGTGGCCGGATCATGATATACTGTGAAAACCCCATACACACCTGGCAGGACCCTGATGCAATGTGAAAACCCCAAACACACCTGGCAGGATCCTGATCCACTGTGAAAACCCCACAAACACCTGGCACATCCTGATACACTGTGAAAAGCCCATATACACCTGGCAGGATCCTGATCCACTGTGAAACCCCCTACACAACTGGCAGATCCTGTTACACTGTGAAACCCTCATCCAGGCCTGGCCGGATCCTGATACACTGTGGAAACCCCATACACATCTGGCAGGATCCTGATACACTGTGAAACCCCATACACACCTGGCAGGATCCTGATCCACTGGGAAACCCCCATAAACACCTGGAAGGATCCTGATACACTGTGAAATCCCCATTCACACCAGGCAGGATCCTAATCCAATGTGAAAACCCCATACACACCTGGCAGGATCCTGATCCACTGTGAATACCCCATCCACACCTGGCAGATCCTGATCCACTGTGAAAACCCCATACACACCTGGCAGGATCCTGATACACTGTGAAAACCCCAGACACAACTGACAGGATCCTGATCCACTGTGAAATCCCCCATAAACACTTGGCAGGATCCTGATACACTCTGAAAACACCATACACACCTGGCAGGATCTTGAACCATTGTGAAAACCCCATACACATCCGGCAGGATCCTGATACATTGTGAAAACCCCATACACACCTGGCAGGATCCTGATCCAATGTGAAAACCCCTTACACACCTGGTAGGATCCTGATCCACTGTGAATACCCCATCCACACCTGGCAGATCCTGATCCACTGTGAAAACCCCATACACACCTGGCAGGATCCTGATACACTGTGAAAACCCCATAAACACCTGGCAGGATCCTGATACACTGTGAAAACCCCATACACACCTGACAGGATCCTGATACACTGTGAAAACCCCATACACACCTGGCAGGATCCTGATACACTGTGAAAACCCCATACACACCCGGCAGGTTCCTGATCCACTGTGAAAACCCCATACACACCCGGCAGGATCCTGATGCACTGTGAAACCCCGTTCACATTTGGCAGGATCCTGCTCCACTGTGAATACCCCATAAACACCTGGCAGGATACTGATACACTGGGCAACCCCCATACACACCTGGAAGGATCCTGATACACTGTGAAAACCCCATTCACACCTGGCAGGATCCTGATGCACTGTGAAACCCCGTTCACATTTGGCAGGATCCTGCTCCACTGTGAATACCCCATAAACACCTGGCAGGATACTGATACACTGTGAAAACCCCAGACATACCTGGCAGGATCCTGATACACTGTGAAAAACCCATACACACCTGGCAGGACCCTGATACACTGTGAAAACCCCATACACACCTGGCAGGATCCTGATACACAGTGAAAACCCCATACACAACTGGCAGGATCCTGATACGCTATTAAAACCCCATAAACACCTGGCAGGATCCTGATACACTGTGAAACACCCATACACATCTGGCAGGATCCTGATGCACTGTGAAAACCCCATACACACCTGGCAGGAACCTGATGCACTGTGAAATCCCCATAAACACCTGGCAGGGTCCTGATACACTGTGAAAACCCCATACGCTCCTGACAGGATCCTGATCCACTGTGAAATCCCCATAAACACCTGGCAGGATCCTGATACACTGTGAAAACCCCATACACACCTGGCAGGATCTAGATCCATTGTGAAAACCCCATACTCACCCGGCAGGATCCTGATCCACTGTGAAACCCCCATACACACCTGGCAGATCCTGATACTCTGTGAAAACCCCAGACACACCTGGCACGATCCTGATCCACTGTGAAACCCCCATACACACCTGGCAGATCCTGATACAATGTGAAACCCCCATACACACCTGGCAGATCCTGATACTCTGTGAAAACCCCATACACACCTGGCAGGATCCTGATACACTGTGAAAACCCCATACACACCTGGCATGATCCTGATCCACTGTGAAAACCCCATACACACCTGGCAGATACTGTTACACTGTCAAACCCCCATACACACCTTGCAGGACCCTGTTGCACTGTGAAACCCCCATACACACCTGTCAGGATCCTGATACACTGTGAAAACCCGTACACACCTGGCAGGATACTGATACACTGTGAAAACCCCATACACGCGTGGCCGGATCATGATATACTGTGAAAACCCCATACACACCTGGCAGTACCCTGATGCACTGTGATAACCCCAAACACACCAGGCAGGATCCTGATCCACTGTGAAACCCCCTACACAACTGGCAGATCCTGTTACTCTTTGAAACCCTCATATAGGCCTGGCCGGATCCTGATACACTGTGGAAACCCCATAGACATCTGGCAGGATCCTGATACACTGTGAAAGCCCAGACACACCTGGCAGGATCCTGATCGTCTGGGAAACCCCCATACACACCTGGCAGGATCCTGATCCACTGTGAATGCCCCATCCACAGCTGGCAGGTCCTGATCCACTGTGAAAACCCCATACACACCTGGCAGGATCCTGATACACTGTGAAAACCCCATAAACACCTGGCAGGATCCTGATGCACTGTGAAAACCCCATACACACCTGACAGGATCCTGATCCACTGTGAAATCCCCATAAACACCTGGCAGGATCCTGATACACTGTGAAAACCCCATACACACCGGGCAGGATCTTGATCCATTGTGAAAACCCCATACACACCCGGCAGGATCCTGATCCACTGTTAAAACCCCATACACACCTGGCAGGATCCTGATACACTGTGAAAACCCCATGCACACCCGGCAGGATCCTGATCCACTGTGAAAACCCCATACACACCTGGCAGGATCCTGATCCACTGTGAGGCCCCCATACACACCTAGCAGGATCCTGATACACTGTGAAACCCCATACACACCTGGCAGGATCCTGATGCACTGTGAAAAGCCATACACACTTGGCAGGATCCTGATCCACTGTGAAACCCCCATACACACCTGGCAGATCCTGATACTCTGTGAAAACCCCAGACACACCTGGCAGGATCCTGATCCACTGTGAAACCCCCATACACACCTGGCAGATCCTGATACAATGTAAAACCCCCATACACACCTGGCAGATCCTGATACTCTGTGAAAACCCCAGACACACCTGGCAGGATCCTGATACACTGTGAAAACCCCATGCACACCTGGCATGATCCTGATCCACTGAGAAAGCCCCATACACACCTGGCAGATCCTGTTACACTGTCAAACCCCCATAAACACCTTGCAGGACCCTGTTACACTGTGAAACCCCCATACACATCTGGCAGGATCCTTATACACTGTGAAAACCCGTACACAGCTGGCAGGAGCCTGATCCACTGTGAAAACACCATACAGGCGTGGCCGGATCATGATACACTGTGAAAACCCCATACACACCTGGCAGGACCCTGATGCACTGTGAAAACCCCAAACACACCTGGCAGGATCCTGATCCACTGTGAAAACCCAACAAACACCTGGCACATCCTGATACACTGTGAAAAGCCCATACACACCTGGCAGGATCCTGATCCACTGTGAAACCCCCTACACAACTGGCAGATCCTGTTAAACTGTGAAACCCTCATGCAGGCCCGACCGGATCCTGATACACTGTGTAAACCCGATACACATCTGTCAGGATCCTGATACACAGTGAAACCCCGGTCACATTTGGCAGGATCCTGATACACTGTCTATCCCCATACTCACCTGGCAGGATCCTGTTACACAGTGTAAACCCCATACACAACTGGCAGGATCCTGATCAACTATGAAACCCCCATACACACCTGGCTGGATCCTGATAAACTGTGAAAATCCCATGCACACCTGGCAGGATCCTGATTAGCTGTGAAACCCCCATACATACCTGGCAGGATTCTGAGAAACTGTGAAAATCCCACACACACCTGGCAGGATCCTGATACACTGTGAAAACCCCATACACACCTGGCAGGATCCTGATAAACTGTGAAAACCCATACAATCTGGCAGGATCCTGATAAACTGTGAAACCCCCATACACACCTGGCAGGATCCTGATAATCTGTGAAACCCCCATACACACCAGGCAGGATCCTGATAAACTGTGAAACACCCATAGACACCTCACAGGATCCTGATACACTGTGAAAACCCCATACACAACTGGCAGTACCCTGATAAACTTTGAAACCCCATACACATCTGGCAGGATCCTGATACACTGTGAAAACCCCATACACACCTGGCAGGATCCTGATCCACTGTGAAAACCCCACACACCTGGCAGGATCCTGATAAACTATGAAACCGCCATACACACCTGGCAGATCCTGATACACTGTGAAAACCCCATTCACACCTGGCAGGATCCTGATGCACTGTGAAACCCCGTTCACATTTGGCAGGATCCTGATACAGTGTGAAACCCCATATTCACCTGCCAGGATCCTGTTACACTGTGCAAACCCCATATTCACCTGGCAGGGTCCTGATACACTGTGAAAACCCCATACACACCTGGCAGGATCCTGATTCACTATGAAACACCCATACACACCTGGCAGGATCCTGATACACTGTGAAAACCCCATACACACCTGGCAGGATCCTGATTCACTATGAAACACCCATACACACCTGGCAGGATCCTGATTAGTTATGAAACCCCCATACACACCTGGCAGATCCTGATAAACTGTGAAAATTCCATACACACCTGGCAGGATCCTGATCCACTGTGAAAACCCCATCCACACCTGGCAGGATCCTGATAAACTGTGAAACCCCCATGCACACCTGGCAGGATCCTGATAAACTGTGAAAATCCCATACACACCTGGCAGGATCCTGATAAACTATGAAACCCCCATACACACCTGGCAGGATACTGAGAAACTGTGAAAATCCCATACACACCTGGCAGGATCCTGATACACTTTGAAAACCCCATACACACCTGGCAGGATCCTGATAAACTGTGAAACCCCCATACACAACTGGCAGGATCCTGATAAACTGTGAAACCCCATACACAACTGGCAGGATCCTGTTACACAGTGTAAACCCCATACACAACTGGCAGGATCCTGATCAACTATGAAACCCCCATACACACCTGACAGGATCCTGATAAACTGTGAAAATCCCATGCACACCTGGCAGGATCCTGGTAAGCTATGAAACCCCCATACACACCTGGCAGGATTCTGAGAAACTGTGAAAATCCCACACACACCTGGCAGGATCCTGATACACCTTGAAAACCCCATACACACCTGGCAGGATCCTGATAAACTGTGAAACCCCATACAATCTGGCAGGATCCTGATAAACTGTGAAACCCCCATACACACCTGGCAGGATCCTGATAATCTGTGAAACCCCCATACACACCAGGCAGGATTCTGATAAACTGTGAAACACCCATAGACACCTCACAGGATCCTGATACACTGTGAAAACCCCTTACACACCTGGCATGATCCTGATAAACTATGAAACCCCCATACACACCTGGCAGGATCCTGATAAACTTTGAAACCCCATACACATCTGGCAGGATCCTGATACACTGTGAAAACCCCATACACACCTGGCAGGATCCTGATCCACCGTGAAAACCCCACACACCTGGCAGAATCCTAATAAACTATGAAACCGCCATACACACCTGGCAGATCCTGATACACTGTGAATACCCCATTCACACCTGGCAGGATCCTGATGCACTGTGAAACCCCGTTCAAATTTGGCAGGATCCTGATACACTGTCTATCCCCATACTCACCTGGCAGGATCCTGTTACACAGTGTAAACCCCATACACAACTGGCAGGATCCTGATCAACTATGAAACCCCCATACACACCTGGCTGGATCCTGATAAACTGTGAAAATCCCATGCACACCTGGCAGGATCCTGATTAGCTGTGAAACCCCCATACATACCTGGCAGGATTCTGAGAAACTGTGAAAATCCCACACACACCTGGCAGGATCCTGATACACTGTGAAAACCCCATACACACCTGGCAGGATCCTGATAAACTGTGAAAACCCATACAATCTGGCAGGATCCTGATAAACTGTGAAACCCCCATACACACCTGGCAGGATCCTGATAATCTGTGAAACCCCCATACACACCAGGCAGGATCCTGATAAACTGTGAAACACCCATAGACACCTCACAGGATCCTGATACACTGTGAAAACCCCTTACACACCTGGCATGATCCTGATAAACTATGAAACCCCCATACACACCTGGCAGTACCCTGATAAACTTTGAAACCCCATACACATCTGGCAGGATCCTGATACACTGTGAAAACCCCATACACACCTGGAAGGATCCTGATCCACTGTGAAAACCCCACACACCTGGCAGGATCCTGATAAACTATGAAACCGCCATACACACCTGGCAGATCCTGATACACTGTGAAAACCCCATTCACACCTGGCAGGATCCTGATGCACTGTGAAACCCCGTTCACATTTGGCAGGATCCTGATACAGTGTGAAACCCCATATTCACCTGCCAGGATCCTGTTACACTGTGCAAACCCCATATTCACCTGGCAGGGTCCTGATACACTGTGAAAACCCCATACACACCTGGCAGGATCCTGATTCACTATGAAACACCCATACACACCTGGCAGGATCCTGATACACTGTGAAAACCCCATACACACCTGGCAGGATCCTGATTCACTATGAAACACCCATACACACCTGGCAGGATCCTGATTAGTTATGAAACCCCCATACACACCTGGCAGATCCTGATAAACTGTGAAAATTCCATACACACCTGGCAGGATCCTGATCCACTGTGAAAACCCCATCCACACCTGGCAGGATCCTGATAAACTGTGAAACCCCCATGCACACCTGGCAGGATCCTGATAAACTGTGAAAATCCCATACACACCTGGCAGGATCCTGATAAACTATGAAACCCCCATACACACCTGGCAGGATACTGAGAAACTGTGAAAATCCCATACACACCTGGCAGGATCCTGATACACTTTGAAAACCCCATACACACCTGGCAGGATCCTGATAAACTGTGAAACCCCCATACACAACTGGCAGGATCCTGATAAACTGTGAAACCCCATACACAACTGGCAGGATCCTGTTACACAGTGTAAACCCCATACACAACTGGCAGGATCCTGATCAACTATGAAACCCCCATACACACCTGGCAGGATCCTGATAAACTGTGAAAATCCCATGCACACCTGGCAGGATCCTGGTAAGCTATGAAACCCCCATACACACCTGGCAGGATTCTGAGAAACTGTGAAAATCCCACACACACCTGGCAGGATCCTGATACACCTTGAAAACCCCATACACACCTGGCAGGATCCTGATAAACTGTGAAACCCCATACAATCTGGCAGGATCCTGATAAATTGTGAAACCCCCATACACACCTGGCAGGATCCTGATAATCTGTGAAACCCCCATACACACCAGGCAGGATTCTGATAAACTGTGAAACACCCATAGACACCTCACAGGATCCTGATACACTGTGAAAACCCCTTACACACCTGGCATGATCCTGATAAACTATGAAACCCCCATACACACCTGGCAGGATCCTGATAAACTTTGAAACCCCATACACATCTGGCAGGATCCTGATACACTGTGAAAACCCCATACACACCTGGCAGGATCCTGATCCACCGTGAAAACCCCACACACCTGGCAGAATCCTAATAAACTATGAAACCGCCATACACACCTGGCAGATCCTGATACACTGTGAATACCCCATTCACACCTGGCAGGATCCTGATGCACTGTGAAACCCCGTTCAAATTTGGCAGGATCCTGATACACTGTGAAACCCCATATTCACCTGCCAGGATCCTGTTACACTGTGCAAACCCCATATTCACCTGGCAGGGTCCTGATACACTGTGAACACCCCATACACACCTGGCAGGATCTTGATACACTGCGAAAACCCCATACACACCTGGCAGGATCCTGATTCACTATGAAACACCCATACACACCTGGCAGGATCCTGATTAGTTATGAAACCCCCATACACACCTGGCAGATCCTGATAAACTGTGAAAATCCCATACACACCTGGCAGGATCCTGATCCACTGTGAAAACCCCATCCACACCTGTTAGGATCCTGATAAACTGTGAAACCCCCATGCACACCTGGCAGGATCCTGAAAAACTGTGAAAATCCCATACACACCTGGCAGGATCCTGATAAACTACGAAACCCCCATACACACCTGGCAGGATCCTGAGAAACTGTGATGATCCCATACACACCTGGCAGGATCCTGATACACTTTGAAAACCCCATACACACCTGGCAGGATCCTGATAAACTGTGAAACCCCCATACACAACTGGCAGGATCCTGATAAACTGTGAAACCCCATACACAACTGGCAGGATCCTGATAGACTGTGACACCCTACTCACACCAGGCAGGATCCTGATAAACTGTGAAACCCCCAAGCACACCTGGCATGATCCTGATAAACTATGAAACCCCCATACACACATGGCAGGATCCTGATAAACATTGAAACCCCATACACACCTGGCAGATCCTGATACACTGTGAAAACCACATTCACACCTGGCAGGATCCTGATGCACTGTGAAACCCCGTTCACATTTGGCAGGATCCTGATAAACTGTGAAACCCCCATACACACCTGGCAGGACCCTGATAATCCGTGAAACCCCCATACACACCAGGCAGGATCCTGATAAACTGTGAAACAACCATAGACACCTCACAGGATCCTGATACACTGTGAAAACCCCTTACACACCTGGCATGATCCTGATAAACTATGAAACCCCCATACACACCTGGCAGGATCCTGATAAACTGTGAAAACCACATTCACACCTGGCAGGATCCTGATGCACTGTGAAACCCCGTTCACATTTGGCAGGATCCTGATACACTGTGAAACCCCATATTCACCTGCCAGGATCCTGTTACACTGTGTAAACCCCATATTCACCTGGCAGGGTCCTGATACACTGTGAACACCCCATACACACCTGGCAGGATCCTGATACACTGCGAAAACCCCATACACACCTGGCAGGATCCTGATTCACTATGAAACACCCATACACACCTGGCAGGATCCTGATTAGTTATGAAACCCCCATACACACCTGGCAGATCCTGATAAACTGTGAAAATCCCATACACACCTGGCAGGATCCTGATCCACTGTGAAAACCCCATCCACACCTGTTAGGATCCTGATAAACTGTGAAACCCCCATGCACACCTGGCAGGATCCTGAAAAACTGTGAAAATCCCATACACACCTGGCAGGATCCTGATAAACTACGAAACCCCCATACACACCTGGCAGGATCCTGAGAAACTGTGAAAATCCCATACACACCTGGCAGGATCCTGATACACTTTGAAAACCCCATACACACCTGGCAGGATCCTGATAAACTGTGAAACCCCCATACACAACTGGCAGGATCCTGATAAACTGTGAAACCCCATACACAACTGGCAGGATCCTGATAGACTGTGACACCCTACTCACACCAGGCAGAATCCTGATAAACTGTCAAACCCCCATAGACACCTGACAGGATCCTGATACAATGTGAAAACCCCTTACACACCTGGCATGATCCTGATAAACTATAAAACCCCCATACACACATGGCAGGATCCTGATAAACATTGAAACCCCATACACATCTGGCAGGATCCTGATACACTATTAAAACCCCATACACACCTGGCAGGATCCTGATCCACCATGAAAACCCCATACACACCTGGCAGGATCCTGATAAACTATGAAACCCCCATAGACACCTGGCAGATCCTGATACACTGTGAAAACCCCATACACACCGGGCAGGATCCTGATCCACTGTGAAACCCCATACACACCTGGCAGGATCCTGATACACTGTGAAACCCCCATACACACCTGGCAGGATCCTGATCCACTGTGAAAACCCATACACACCTGACAGGATCCTGATAAACTATGAAAACCCCATACACACCTGGCAGGATCCTGATAAACTGTGAAAATCCCATACACACCTGGCAGGATCCTGATAAACTGTGAAACCCCCATACACACCTGGCAGGATCTTGATAAACGATGAAACCCCCATACACACCTGGCAGGATCCTGATAAACTATGAAACTCCCATACACACCTGGCAGGATCCTGATACACTGTGAAAACCCCATACACACCTGGCAGGATCCTGATAAACAGTGAAACCCCCATGCACATCTGGCAGGATGCTGATATACTGTGAAAACCCCATACACACCTGGCAGAATCTTGATAAACTGTGAAACCCCCATACACACCTGGCAGAATCCTGATAAACTATGAAACCCCCATACACACCTGGCAGGATCCTGATAAATTGGGAAAATCCTGTACACACCTGGCAGGATCCTGATAAACTGTGAAAACCCCATACACACCTGGCAGGATCCTGATAAACTGTGAAACCCCATACACATCTGGCGGGATCCTGATAGACTGTGAAAGCCCATTCACACCTGGCAGGATCCTGATAAACTGTGAAACCCACATACACACCAGGCAGTATCCTGATAAACTGTGAAAACCCCATAGGCACCTGACAGGATCCTGATACACTGTAAAAAATCCATACACACCTGGCAGGATCCTGATAAACTCTGAAACCCCCATACACACCTGGCAGGATCCTGATAAACAGTGAAACCCCATACACATCTGGCAGGATCCTGATACACTGTGAAAACCCCAAACACACCTGGCAGGATCCTGATCCACTGTGAAACCCCCATACACACATGGAAGGATCCTGATACACTGTGAAACCCCATACACACTTGGCAGGATCCTGATCCACTGTGAAACCCCATACACACCTGGCAGGATCCTGATCCACTGGGAAAACCCCATAAACACCTGGAAGGATCCTGATACACTGTGAAATCCCCATTCACACCTGGCAGGATCCTGATGCACTGTGAAACCCCGTTCACATTTGGCAGGACCCTGATACACTGTGCAAACCCGATACACATCTGTCAGGATCCTGATACACAGTGAAACCCCCAAACACATCTAGCAGGATCCTGATGCACTGTGAAACCCCGTTCACATTTGGCAGGATCCTGATACACTGTGAATCCCCATACTCACCTGGCAGGATCCTGTTACACGGTGTAAACCCCATACACAACTGGCAGGATCCTGATAAATTATGAAACCCCCATACACACCTGGCAGGATCCTGTTAAACTGTGAAAATCCCACACACACCTGGCAGGATCCTGATAAACTATGAAACCCCATGCACACCTGGCAGGATTCTGAGAAACTGTGAAAACCCCATACACACCTGGCAGGATCCTGATAAACTGTGAAACCCCAATATATCTGGCAGGATCCTGATGAACTGTGAAACCCTCATACACACCTGGCAGGATCCTGATAAACTGTGAAACCCCCATACCCACCAGGCAGGATCCTGATAAACTGTGAAACCCCCATAGACACCTGACAGGATTCTGATACACTGTGAAAACCACTTACACAGCTGGCATGATCCTGATAAACTATGAAACCCCCATACACACCTGGCAGGATCCTGATAAACGTTGAAACCCCATACACATCTGGCAGGATCCTGATACACTGTGAAAACCCCATACACACCTGGCAGGATCCTGATCCACCGTGAAAACACCATACACACCTGGCAGGATCCTGATAAACTATGAAACCGCCATACACACCTGGCAGATCCTGATACACTGTGAAAACCCCATTCACACCTGGCAGGATCCTGATGCACTATGAAACCCCGTTCACATTTGGCAGGATCCTGATACACTGTGAAACCCCATATTCACCTGGCAGGATCCTGTTACACTGTGTAAACCCCATATTCACCTGGCAGGGTCCTGATACACTGTGAACACCCCATACACACCTGGCAGGATCCTGATACACTGTGAAAACCCCATACACACCTGGCAGGATCCTGATTCACTATGAAACTCCCATACACACCTGGCAGGATCCTGATTAGTTATGAAACCCCCATACACACCTGGCAGATCCTGATAAAATGTGAAAATCCCATACACACCTGGCAGGACCCTGATCCACTGTGAAAACCCCATCCACACCTGTCAGGATCCTGATAAACTGTGAAACCCCCATGCACACCTGGCAGGATCCTGAAACACTGTGAAAACCCCATACACACCTTGCAGGATCCTGATGCACTGTGAAAACCCCATACACACCTGGCAGGAACCTGATGCACTGTGAAAATCCCATACACACCTGGCAGGATCCTGATCCACTTTGAAAACTCCATAAGCACACCTGGAAGGATCCTGATGCACTGTGAAACCCCAAACACACCTGGCAGGATCCTGATATATTTTGAAAACCCCATACACAACTGGCAGGATCCTGATACACTGTGAAAACCCCATACACACCTGGCAGGAACCTGATGCACTGTGAAAACCCCATACACACCTGGCAGGATCCTGATCCACTTTGAAAACCCCATACACACCTGGCAGGATAATGATACACTGTGAAAACCCCAAGAACACATGGAAGGATCTTGATACACTGTGAAACCCCATACACACTTGGCAGGATCCTGATCCACTGTGAAACCCCCATAAGCACACCTGGAAGGATCCTGATGCACTGTGAAACCCCAAACACACCTGGCAGGATCCTGATATATATTGAAAACCCCATACACAACTGGCAGGATCCTGATACACTGTGAAAACCCCATACACACCTGGCAGGAACCTGATGCACTGTGAAAACCCCATACACACCTGGCAGGATCCTGATCCACTTTGAAAACCCCATACACACCTGGCAGGATAATGATAATCTATTAAACCCCCATGCACACCTGGCAGGATCCTGATAAACTGTGAAACCCCCATACACACCAGGCAGGATCCTGATACACTGTGAAAACCCCATACACACCTTGCAGGATCCTGATGCACTGTGAAAACCCCATACACACCTGGCAGGATCCTGATACACTGTGAAAACCCCATACACACCTGACAGGATTCTGATGCACTGTGAAAACCCCATACAATCTTGGCAGGATCCTGATTCACTGTGAAAACCCTGCAGACACCTAGCAGGATCCTGATAATCTATGAAACCCCCATACACACCTGGCAGGATCTTGATAAACTGTGAATCCCCCATACATACCAGGCAGGATCCTGATATACTGTGAAAACCCCATAGACACCTGACACAATCCTGATACACTGTGCAACCCCATTCACATCTGGCGGGATCCTGATACACTGTGAAACCCCATACACACCTGGCAGGATCCTGATAAACAGTGAAACCCCCATCCACGCCTGGCAGGATCCTGATAAACTATGAAACCCCCATACACACCTGGCAGGATCCTGATAAACTGTGAAAATCCCATACACACCTGGCAGGTTCCTGATACACTGTGAAAACCCCATACACACCTGGCAGGAACCTGATAAACTGTGAAACCCCCATACACATCTGGCAGGATCCTGATAGACTGTGAAAACCCCATACACAACTGGCAGGATCCTGATAATCTGTGAAACCCCCATACACACCTGGCAGGAACCTGATAAACTATGAAACCGCCATGCACACTTAGCAGGATCCTGATAAATTGTGAAAATCCTGTACACACCTGGCAGGATCCTGATACACTGTGAAAACCCCATACACAACTGGCAGGATCCTGATAAACTGTGAAACCCCCATACACACCTGGCAGGATGCTGATAAACTGTAAAATGCCATACACATCTGGCGGGATCCTGATAGACTGTGAAACCTCATTCACACCTGGCAGGATCCTAATAAAATGTGAAACCCCCATAAACACCTGGCAGGATCCTGATAAACTGTGAAACCCACATACAGACCAGGCAGGATCCTGATAAACTGTGAAACCCCCATGGACACCTGACAGGATCCTGATACACTTTAAAAAAGTCCATACACACCTGGCAGGATCCTGATAAACTGTGAAACCCCATACACATCTGGCAGGATCCTGATACACTGTGAAAACCCCAAATAAACCTGGCAGGATCCTGATCCACTGTGAAACCCCCATACACACCTTTTAGGATCCTGATCAACTATGACACCCCCATACACACCTGGCAGGATGCTGATAAACAGTGAAATCCCCACAGACACCTGACAGGATCCTGATGCACTGTAAAAACCCCAGACATACCTGGCAGGATCCTGATACACAGTGAAACCCCATTCACACCTGGCAGGATCCTGATAATCTGTGAAACCCCCATACACACCTGGCAGGATCCTGATAAACTATGAAACCGCCATGCACACTTGGCAGGATCCTGATAAATTGTGAAAATCCTGTACACACCTGGCAGGATCCTGATACACTGTGAAAACCCCATACACAACTGGCAGGATCCTGATAAACTGTGAAACCCCCATACACACCTGGCAGGATCCTGATAAACTGTGAAATGCCATACACATCTGGCGGGATCCTGATAGACTGTGAAACCTCATTCACACCTGGCAGGATCCTGATAAAATGTGAAACCCCCATAAACACCTGGCAGGATCCTGATAAACTGTGAAACCCACATACAGACCAGGCAGGATCCTGATAAACTGTGAAACCCCCATAGACACCTGACAGGATCCTGATACACTTTAAAAAGTCCATACACACCTGGCAGGATCCTGATAAACTGTGAAACCCCATACACATCTGGCAGGATCCTGATACACTGTGAAAACCCCAAATAAACCTGGCAGGATCCTGATCCACTGTGAAACCCCCATACACACCTTTTAGGATCCTGATCAACTATGACACCCCCATACACACCTGGCAGGATGCTGATAAACAGTGAAATCCCCACAGACACCTGACAGGATCCTGAAGCACTGTAAAAACCCCAGACGTACCTGGCAGGATCCTGATACACAGTGAAACCCCATTCACACCTGGCAGGATCCTGATCCACTGTGTAACCCCCATACACACATGGAAGGATCCTGATACACTGTGAAACCCCATACACACCTGGCAGGATCCTGATACACTGTGAAACCTCCATACACACCTGGAAGGATCCTGATAAAGTGTGAAACCCCAAACACACCTGGCAGGATACTGATATATTTTGAAAACCCCATACACACCTGGCAGGATCCTGATACACTGTGAAAACCCGATACACACCTGGCAGGATCCTGATGCACTGTGAAAACCCCATACACACCTGGCAGGATCCTGATCCACTTTGAAAACCCCATACACACCTCGCAGGATCCTGATACACTGTGAAAACCCCATACACACCTGACAGGATTCTGATGCACTGTGAAAACCCCATACAATCTTGGCAGGATCCTGATCCACTGTGAAAACCCCGTAGACACCTGGCAGGATCCTGATAATCTATGAAACCCCCATACACACCTGGCAGGAGCCTGATACACTGTGAAACTCACATACACACCTGGCAGGTTCCTGTCACACTGTGAAAACCCCAGACACACCAGGCAGGATCCTGACAACTGTGAAACCCACACATACACCTGGCAGGATTCTGATAAACTGTGAAACTCCAAGACACATCTGGAAGGATTGTGATGCACTGTGAAAAACCCATACACATCTGGCAGGATCCTGACAACTGTGAAACCCACATACACACCTGGAAGGATCCTGATAAACTGTGAAACCCCCAGACACACCAGGCAGTATCCCGATAAACTGTGAAACCCCCATACACACCTGGCAGGATCCTGACATACTGTGAAACCCCATACACACCAGGCAGGATCCTGATAAACTGTGAAACCCACATACACACCTGGCAGGATCCTGATGCACTGTGAAAACCCCATACACACCAGGCAGGATCCTGATAAACTGTGAAACCCACATACACACCTGGCAGGATCCTGATACACTGTGAAAACCCCATACACACCTGGCAGGATCCTGATGCACTGTGAAAACCCCATACACACCTGGCAGGATCCTGATGCACTGTGAAAACCCCATACACACGATGCAGGATCCTGAGACACTGTGATACCCCCATACACATCTGGAAGGATCCTGATAAACTGTGTAACCCACAAACACACCTGGCAGGATCCTGATGAGCTGTGATACCCCCTTACACACCTGGCAGCATCCTGATAAACTGTGAAACCCACAAACACACCTGGCAGGATCCTGATAAACTGTGAAACACCCATACACACCTGGCAGGATCCTGATAAACGGTGAAACCCCCATACACACCTGGCAGGATCCTTATGAACTGTGATACCCCCTTACACACCTGGCAGCATCCTGATAAACTGTGAAACCCACAAACACACCTGGCAGGATCCTGATAAACTGTGAAACACCCATACACACCTGGCAGGATCCTGATACACTGTGAAACCCCCATACACACGTGGCAGGATCCTGATCCACTGTGAAACCCCATACACACCAGGCAGGATCCTGATAAACTGTGAAACCCACATACACACCTGGCAGGAACCTGATACACTGTGAAACCCACATACACACCTGGCAGGATCCTGACACATTGTGAAAACCCCAGACACACCAGACAGGATCCTGATAAACTGTGAAACCGACATATACACCTGGCATGATCCTGATAAACTGTGAAACCCCATACTCACGTGGCAGGATCCTGATACACTGTGAAACCACCAGAAACATCTGGAAGGATCCTGATGCACTGTGAAAAACCCAGAAACATCTGGCAGGATCCTGATGCACTGTGAAAACCCCATTCACATCTGGCAGGATCCTGATAAACTGTGAAACCCACATACACACCTGGCAGGATCCTGATAAACAGTGAAACCCCCAGACACACCAGGCAGTATCCCGATAAACAGTGAAACCTCCATACACACCTGGCAGGATTCTGACAAACTGTGAAACACCCATACACACCTGGCAGGAAACTGATAAACTGTGAAACCAACATACACACCTGGCAGGATCCTGATAAACAGTGAAACCCCCATACACACCTGGCAGGATCCTGATAAATTGTGAAAACCCCAGACACACCTGGCTGGATCTTGATAAACTGTGAAACCCACATACACACCTGGCAGGATCCTGACACACTGTGAAACACCCATACACACCTGGCATGATCCTGATAAACTGTGAAACCCACATACACACCTGGCAGGATCATGAGGCACTGTGAAAACCCCATACACACCTGGCAGGATCCTGATACACTGTGAAAACCCCATACACACCTGGCAGGATCCTGATCCACTGTGAAAACTCCATACACATCTGGCAGGATCCTGATCCACTGTGAAAACCCCGCACACACCTGGCAGGATCCTGATACACTGTGAAACCCCATTCACATCTGGCAGCATCCTGTTAAACTGTGAAACCCACATACACACCTGGCAGGATCCTGAAACACTGTCAAAACCGCATACACACCTAGCAGGATCGTGGTGCACAGTGAAACCCCAAACATACCTGGCAGGATCCTGAACCACTGTGAAACCCCATACACACGTGGCAGGATCCTGATAAACTGTGAAACCCACATAAACACCTGGCAGGATGCTGATACACTGTGAAATCCCCATACACACCGGGCAGGATCCTGATACAATGTGAACAACCCCGTACACACCTGGCAGGATCCTGACACACTGTGAAAACCCCATACACACCTGGCTGGATGCTGATTAACTGTGAAAACCCCGTACACACCTGGCAGGATCCTGATGCACAGTGAATACCCCAAACACACCTGGCAGTGTCCTGAACCACTGTGCAACCCCAGACACATGTGGCAGGATCCTGATAAAATGTGAAACCCCCAAACACACCTGGCAGGATCCTGATAAACTGTGAAACCCACAGAGACAGCTGGCAGGATCCTGATCCACTGTGAAACCCCATACACACCAGGCAGGATCCTGATAAACTGTGATACCCACATACACACCTGGCAGGATCCTGATGCACTGTGAAAACCCCATACACACCAGGCAGGATCCTGATAAACTGTGAAACCCACATACACACCTGGAAAGATGCTGATAAACTGTGACACCCACAAACACACCTGGCAGGATCCTGATGAACTGTGAAACCCCCAGACACACCAGGCAGGATGCTGATAAACGGTGAAACCCCCATACACACCTGGCAGGATCCTTATGAACTGTGATAACCCCTTACACACCTGGCAGGATCCTGATAAACTGTGAAACCCACAAACACACCTGGCAGGATCCTGATAAACTGTGAAACCCCCATACACACCTGGCAGGATCCTGATACACTGTGAAAACCCCATACACACGTGGCAGGATCCTGATCCACTGTGAAACCCCATACACACCAGGCAGGATCCTGATAAACTGTGAAACCCACATACACACCTGGCAGGAACCTGATACACTGTGAAACCCACAAACACACCTGGCAGGATCCTGACACATTGTGAAAACCCCAGACACACCAGACAGGATCCTGATAAACTGTGAAACCGACATATACACCTGGCATGATCCTGATAAACTGTGAAACCCCATACTCACGTGGCAGGATCCTGATACACTGTGAAACCCCAGAAACATCTGGAAGGATCCTGATGCACTGTGAAAAACCCATAAACATCTGGCAGGATCCTGATGCACTGTGAAAACCCCATTTACATCTGGCAGGATCCTGATAAACTGTGAAACCCACATACACACCTGGCAGGATCCTGATAAACAGTGAAACCCCCAGACACACCAGGCAGTATCCCGATAAACAGTGAAACCTCCATACACACCTGGCAGGATTCTGACAAACTGTGAAACACCCGTACACACCTGGCAGGAAACTGATAAACTGTGAAACCAACATACACACCTGGCAGGATCCTGATAAACAGTGAAACCCCCAGACATACCTGGCAGGATCCTGATAAATTGTGAAAACCCCAGACACACCTGGCTGGATCTTGATAAACGGTGAAACCCACATACACACCTGGCAGGATCCTGATACACTGTGAAACACCCATACACACCTGGCATGATCCTGATAAACTGTGAAACCCACATACACACCTGGCTGGATCATGAGACACTGTGAAAACCCCATACACACCTGGCAGGATTCTGATGCACAGTGAAAGCCCCAAACACACCTGGCAGGGTCCTGATACACTGTGAAAACCCCACACACACCTGGCAGGATCCTGATGCACAGTGAAAACCCCACACACATCTGGCAGGATGCTGATCCACTGTGAAAACCCCATACACACCTGGCAGGATCCTGATCCACTGTGAAAACCCCACACAAACCTGGCAGGATCCTGATACACAGTGAAAACCCCTTACACACCTGGCAGGATCCTGATACACTGTGAAATCCCCATACACACCTGGCAGGATCCTGATCCACTGTGAAAACTCCATACACATCTGGCAGGATCCTGATCCACTGTGAAAACCCCGTACACACCTGGCAGGATCCTGATACACTGTGAAACCCCATTCACATCTGGCAGCATCCTGTTAAACTGTGAAACCCACAAACACACCTGGCAGGATCCTGATACACTGTCAAAACCGCATACACACCTAGCAGGATCCTGGTGCACAGTGAAACCCCAAACAGACCTGGCAGGATCCTGAACCACTGTGAAACCCCATACACACGTGGCAGGATCCTGATAAACTGCGAAACCCACATAAACACCTGGCAGGATCCTGATACACTGTGAAATTCCCATACACACCTGGCAGGATCCTGATACACTGTGAACAACCCCGTACACACCTGGCAGGATCCTGACACACTGTGAAAACCCCATACACACCTGGCTGGATGCTGATAAACTTTGAAAACCCCGTACACACCTGGCAGGATCCTGATGCACAGTGAATACCCCAAACACACCTGGCAGTGTCCTGAACCACTGTGCAACCCCAGACACATGTGGCAGGATCCTGATAAAATGTGAAACCCCCAAACACACCTGGCAGGATCCTGATAAACTGTGAAACCCACATAGACAGCTGGCAGGATCCTGATCCACTGTGAAACCCCATACACACCAGGCAGGATCCTGATAAACTGTGAAACCCACATACACACCTGGCAGGATCCTGATGCACTGTGAAAACCCCATACACACCAGGCAGGATCCTGATAAACTGTGAAACCCACATACACACCTGGCAGGATCCTGATACACTGTGAAAACCCCATACACACCTGGCAGGATCCTGATGCACTGTCAAAACCCCATACACACCTGGCAGGATCCTGATGCACTGTGAAAACCCCTTATACACGATGCAGGATGCTGAGACACTGTGAAACCCCCATACACATCTGGAAGGATCCTGATAAACTGTGTAACCCACAAACACACCTGGCAGGATCCTGATGAACTGTGAAACCCCCAGACACACCAGGCAGGATGCTGATAAATGGTGAAACCCCCATACACACCTGGCAGGATCCTTATGAACTGTGATACCCCCTTACACACCTGGCAGGATCCTGATAAACTGTGAAACCCACAAACACACCTGGCAGGATCCTGATAAACTGTGAAACCCCCATACACACCTGGCAGAATCCTGATACACTGTGAAAACCCCATACACACGTGGCAGGATCCTGATCCACTGTGAAACCCCATACACACCAGGCAGGATCCTGATAAACTGTGAAACCCACATACACACCTGGCAGGAACCTGATACACTGTGAAACCCACATACACACCTGGCAGGATCCTGATACACTGTGAAAACCCCATACACACGTGGCAGGATCCTGATCCACTGTGAAACCCCATACACACCAGGCAGGATCCTGATAAACTGTGAAACCCACATACACACCTGGCAGGAACCTGATACACTGTGAATCCCACAAACACACCTGGCAGGATCCTGACACATTGTGAAAACCCCAGACACACCAGAGAGGATCCTGATAAACTGTGAAACCGACATATACACCTGGCATGATCCTGATAAACTGTGAAACCCCATACTCACGTGGCAGGATCCTGATACACTGTGAAACCCCAGAAACATCTGGAAGGATCCTGATGCACTGTGAAAAACCCATAAACATCTGGCAGGATCCTGATGCACTGTGAAAACCCCATTTACATCTGGCAGGATCCTGATAAACTGTGAAACCCACATACACACCTGGCAGGATCCTGATAAACAGTGAAACCCCCAGACACACCAGGCAGTATCCCGATAAACAGTGAAACCTCCATACACACCTGGCAGGATTCTGACAAACTGTGAAACACCCGTACACACCTGGCAGGAAACTGATAAACTGTGAAACCAACATACACACCTGGCAGGATCCTGATAAACAGTGAAACCCCCAGACATACCTGGCAGGATCCTGATAAATTGTGAAAACCCCAGACACACCTGGCTGGATCTTGATAAACGGTGAAACCCACATACACACCTGGCAGGATCCTGATACACTGTGAAACACCCATACACACCTGGCATGATCCTGAAAAACTGTGAAACCCACATACACACCTGGCTGGATCATGAGACACTGTGAAAACCCCATACACTCCTGGCAGGATTCTGATGCACAGTGAAAGCCCCAAACACACCTGGCAGGGTCCTGATACACTGTGAAAACCCCACACACACCTGGCAGGATCCTGATGCACAGTGAAAACCCCACACACATCTGGCAGGATGCTGATCCACTGTGAAAACCCCATACACACCTGGCAGGATCCTGATCCACTGTGAAAACCCCACACAAACCTGGCAGGATCCTGATACACAGTGAAAACCCCTTACACACCTGGCAGGATCCTGATACACTGTGAAATCCCCATACACACCTGGCAGGATCCTGATCCACTGTGAAAACTCCATACACATCTGGCAGGATCCTGATCCACTGTGAAAACCCCGTACACACCTGGCAGGATCCTGATACACTGTGAAACCCCATTCACATCTGGCAGCATCCTGTTAAACTGTGAAACCCACAAACACACCTGGCAGGATCCTGATACACTGTCAAAACCGCATACACACCTAGCAGGATCCTGGTGCACAGTGAAACCCCAAACAGACCTGGCAGGATCCTGAACCACTGTGAAACCCCATACACACGTGGCAGGATCCTGATAAACTGTGAAACCCAATTAAACACCTGGCAGGATCCTGATACACTGTGAAATTCCCATACACACCTGGCAGGATCCTGATACACTGTGAACAACCCCGTACACACCTGGCAGGATCCTGACACACTGTGAAAACCCCATACACACCTGGCTGGATGCTGATAAACTTTGAAAACCCCGTACACACCTGGCAGGATCCTGATGCACAGTGAATACCCCAAACACACCTGGCAGTGTCCTGAACCACTGTGCAACCCCAGACACATGTGGCAGGATCCTGATAAAATGTGAAACCCCCAAACACACCTGGCAGGATCCTGATAAACTGTGAAACCCACATAGACAGCTGGCAGGATCCTGATCCACTGTGAAACCCCATACACACCAGGCAGGATCCTGATAAACTGTGAAACCCACATACACACCTGGCAGGATCCTGATGCACTGTGAAAACCCCATACACACCAGGCAGGATCCTGATAAACTGTGAAACCCACATACACACCTGGCAGGATCCTGATACACTGTGAAAACCCCATACACACCTGGCAGGATCCTGATGCACTGTCAAAACCCCATACACACCTGGCAGGATCCTGATGCACTGTGAAAACCCCTTATACACGATGCAGGATGCTGAGACACTGTGAAACCCCCATACACATCTGGAAGGATCCTGATAAACTGTGTAACCCACAAACACACCTGGCAGGATCCTGATGAACTGTGAAACCCCCAGACACACCAGGCAGGATGCTGATAAATGGTGAAACCCCCATACACACCTGGCAGGATCCTTATGAACTGTGATACCCCCTTACACACCTGGCAGGAACCTGATAAACTGTGAAACCCACAAACACACCTGGCAGGATCCTGATAAACTGTGAAACCCCCATACACACCTGGCAGAATCCTGATACACTGTGAAAACCCCATACACACGTGGCAGGATCCTGATCCACTGTGAAACCCCATACACACCAGGCAGGATCCTGATAAACTGTGAAACCCACATACACACCTGGCAGGAACCTGATACACTGTGAAACCCACATACACACCTGGCAGGATCCTGACACATTGTGAAAACCCCAGACACACCAGACAGGATCCTGATAAACTGTGAAACCGACATATACACCTGGCATGATCCTGATAAACTGTGAAACCCCATACTCACGTGGCAGGATCCTGATACACTGCGAAACCCCCAGAAACATCTGGAAGGATCCTGATGCACTGTGAAAAACCCATAAACATCTGGCAGCATCCTGATGCACTGTGAAAACCCCATTCACATCTGGCAGGATCCTGATAAACTGTGAAACCCACATACACACCTGGCAGGATCCTGATAAACAGTGAAACCCCCAGACACACCAGGCAGTATCCCGATAAACAGTGAAACCTCCATACACACCTGGCAGGATTCTGACAAACTGTGAAACACCCATACCCACCTGGCAGGAAACTGATAAACTGTGAAACCAACATACACACCTGGCAGGAAACTGATAAACAGTGAAACCCCCATACACACCTGGCAGGATCCGGATAAATTGTGAAAACCCCAGACACACCTGGCTGGATCTTGATAAACTGTGAAACCCACATACACACCTGGCAGGATCCTGATACACTGTGAAACACCCATACACACTGGCATGATCCTGATAAACTGTGAAACCCACATACACACCTGGCAGGATCATGAGACACTGTGAAAACCCCATACACACCTGGCAGGATTCTGATGCACAGTGAAAGCCCCAAACACACCTGGCAGGGTCCTGATACACTGTGAAAACCCCACACACACCTGTCAGGATCCTGATGCACAGTGAAAACACCAAACACACCTGGCAGGATGCTGATATACTGTGAAAACCCCATACACACCTGGCAGGATCCTTATGCACTGTGAAAACCCCATACACACCTGGCAGGATCCTGATGCACTGTGAAAACCCCCCACACACCTGGCAGTATCCTGATCCACTGTGAAAACCCCATACACACCTGGCAGGATCCTGATAAAACTGTGAAAACCCCACACACTTGGCAGGAACCTGATACACTGTGAAAACCCCATTCACACCTGGCAGGATCCTGATAAACTGTGAAAGCCCTATACACACCTGGCAGGATCCTGATACACTGTGAAAACCCCATACACACCTGGCAGGATCCTGATATACTGTGAAACCCCCATACACACCTTGCAGGATCCTTATGCACTGTGAAAACCCCAAACACACCGGGCAGGATCCTGATACACTGTGAAAACCCCACACACACCTGGCAGTATCCTGATCCACTGTGAAAACCCAATACACACCTGGCAGGATCCTGATACTCTGTGAAAGCCCCATACACACCTGGCAAGATCCTGATAAACTGTGAAAACCCCATACACACCTGGCAGGATCCTGATGCACTGTGAAATCCCCATACACACGATGCAGGATCCTGAGACACTGTGAAATCCCCATGCACATCTTGAAGGATCCTGATGTACTGCGAAAACCCCATACACATCTGGCAGGATCCTGATGCACTGTGAAACCCCATTCACAATTGGCAGTTTCCTGATAACTTTGAAACCCACATACACACCTGGCAGGATCCTGATGAATTGTGAAACCCCCAGACACACCACGCAGGATCCTGATAAACTGAAACCCCCATACACACCTGGCAGGATCCTGATGCACTGTGAAAACCCCATACACACGATGCAGGATCCTGAGACACTGTGATACCCCCATACACATCTGGAAGGATCCTGATAAACTGTGTAACCCACAAACACACCTGGCAGGATCCTGATGAACTGTGAAACCCCCAGACACACCAGGCAGGATGCTGATAAACGGTGAAACCCCCATACACACCTGGCAGGATCCTTATGAACTGTGATACCCCCTTACACACCTGGCAGGTTCCTGATAAACTGTGAAACCCACAAACACACCTGGCAGGATCCTGATAAACTGTGAAACCCCCATACACACCTGGCAGGATCCTGATACACTGTGAAAACCCCATACACACGTGGCAGGATCCTGATCCACTGTGAAACCCCATACACACCAGGCAGGATCCTGATGACCTGTGAAACCCACATAGACACCTGGCAGGAACCTGATACACTGTGAAACCCACATACACACCTGGCAGGATCCTGACACATTGTGAAAACCCCAGACACACCAGACAGGATCCTGATAAACTGTGAAACCGACATATACACCTGGCATGATCCTGATAAACTGTGAAACCCCATACTCACGTGGCAGGATCCTGATACACTGTGAAACCCCCAGAAACATCTGGAAGGATCCTGATGCACTGTGAAAAACCCATAAACATCTGGCAGCATCCTGATGCACTGTGAAAACCCCATTCACATCTGGCAGGATCCTGATAAACTGTGAAACCCACATACACACCTGGCAGGATCCTGATAAACAGTGAAACCCCCAGACACACCAGGCAGTATCCCGATAAACAGTGAAACATCCATACACACCTGGCAGGATTCTGACAAACTGTGAAACACCCATACACACCTGGCAGTATCCTGATAAACAGTGAAACCCCCATACACACCTGGCAGGATCCTGATAAATTGTGAAAACCCCAGACACACCTGGCTGGATCTTGATAAACTGTGAAACGCACATACACACCTGGCAGGATCCTGATACACTGTGAAACACCCATACACACCTGGCATGATCCTGATAAACTGCGAAACCCACATACACACCTGGCAGGATCATGAGACACTGTGAAAACCCCATACACACCTGGCAGGATTCTGATGCACAGTGAAAGCCCCAAACACACCTGGCAGGGTCCTGATACACTGTGAAAACCCCACACACACCTGGCAGGATCCTGATGCACAGTGAAAACACCAAACACACCTGGCAGGATCATGATACACTGTGAAAACGCCATACACACGTGGCAGCATCCTGAACCACTGTGAAACCCCATACACACCAGGCAGGATCCTGATAAACTGTGAAACCGACATACACAACTGGCAGGATCCTGATCCACTGTGAAAACCCCATACACACCTGGCAGGATCCTGATCCACTGCGAAAACCCCATACACACTTGGCAGGATCCTGATACACTGTGAAAACCCCATACATACCTGGCAGGATGCTGATACACTGTGAAAACACCAGACACACCTGGCAGGATCCTGATAAACTGTGAAACCCCCATACACACCTGGCAGGATCCTGATATGCTGTGAAAACCCATACATACCTGGCAGGATCCTGATATACTGTGAAACCCCCAAACACACCTGGCAGGAGCCTGATAAACTGTGAAATCCCCGTACACACCTGGCAGGTTCCTGATGCATAGTGAAACCCCATTCACATCTGGCAGGATCCTGATGCACAGTGAAAACCCCATACACAACTGCCAGGATCCTGATACACAGTGAAAACCCCACACACACCTGGCAGGATCCTGATGCACAGTGAAAACCCCAAACACACCTGGCAGGATCCTGATACACTGTGAAAACCCCATACACACCTGGCAGTATCCTGATGCACTGTGAAAACCACATACGCACCTGGCAGGATCCTGATACACTGTGAAAACCCCACACACACCTGGCAGGACCTTGATAAACTGTGAACACCCCATACACAGCTGGAAGGATCCTGATACACTGTGAAATCCCTTACACACCTGGCAGGATCCTGATACACTGTCAAAACCGCATACACACCTAGCAGGATCCTCATGCACAGTGAAATCCCAAACACACCTGGCAGGATCCTGAACCACTGTGAAACCCCATACACACGTGGCAGGATCCTGATAAACTTTGAAACCCACATAAACACCTGGCAGGATGCTGATGCACTGTTAAATCCCGATACACACCTGGCAGGTTCCTGATCCACTGTGAACAACCCCATACACATCTGGCAGCATCCTGATACACTGTGAAAACCCCGTACACACCTGGCAGGATCCTGGTACACTGTGAACAACCCCGTACACACCTGGCTTGATGCTGATAATCTGTGAAAACCCCGTACACCCGGCAGGATCCTGATGCAAAGTGAATACCCAAACACACCTGGCAGTGTCCTGAACCACTGTGCAACCCCAGACACATGTGGCAGGATCCTGATAAACTGTGAAACCCCCAAACACACCTGGCAGGATCCTGATAAACTGTGAAACCCACATACACACCTGGCAGGATCCTGATACACTGTGAAAGCCCCATACACATCTGGCAGGATCCTGATACACTGTCAAAACCCCATACACACCTGGCAGGATCCTGATGCGCTGTGAAAACCCCATACACACGATGCAGGATCCTGAGACACTGTGAAACCCCCATACACATCTGGAAGGATCCTGATGCACTGCGAAAACCCCATACACATCTGGCAGTTTCCTGATAAACGGTGTAACCCACATACACACCTGGCAGGATCCTGATGAACTGTGAAACCCCCAGACACACCAGGCAGTATGCTGATAAACTGCGAAACCCCCATACACACCTGGCAGGATCCTTATGAACTGTGAAACCTCCTTAAACACCTGGCAGGATCCTGATACACTGTGAAAACCCCATACACACCTGGCAGTATCCTGATGCACTGTGAAAACCACATACGCACCTGGCAGGATCCTGATACACTGTGAAAACCCCACACACACCTGGCAGGACCTTGATAAACTGTGAACACCCCATACACAGCTGGAAGGATCCTGATACACTGTGAAATCCCTTACGCACCTGGCAGGATCCTGATACACTGTCAAAACCGCATACACACCTAGCAGGATCCTCATGCACAGTGAAATCCCAAACACACCTGGCAGGATCCTGAACCACTGTGAAACCCCATACACACGTGGCAGGATCCTGATAAACTGTGAAACCCACATAAACACCTGGCAGGATGCTGATGCACTGTTAAATCCCGATACACACCTGGCAGGTTCCTGATCCACTGTGAACAACCCCATACACATCTGGCAGCATCCTGTTACACTGTGAAAACCCCGTACACACCTGGCAGGATCCTGGTACACTGTGAACAACCCCGTACACACCTGGCTTGATGCTGATAATCTGTGAAAACCCCGTACACCCGGCAGGATCCTGATGCACAGTGAATACCCCAAACACACCTGACAGTGTCCTGAACCACTGTGCAACCCCAGACACATGTGGCAGGATCCTGATAAACTGTGAAACCCCCAAACACACCTGGCAGGATCCTGATAAACTGTGAAACCCACATAGACACCTGGCAGTATCCTGATCAACTGTGAAACCCCATACACACCAGGCAGGATCCTGATAAACTGTGAAACCCACATGCACACCTGGCAGGATCCTGATGCACTGTGAAAACCCCATACACACCAGGCAGGATCCTGATAAATTGTGAAACCCACATACACACCTGGCAGGATCCTGATACACTGTGAAAACCCCATACACATCTGGCAGGATCCTGATACACTGTCAAAACCCCATACACACCTGGCAGGATCCTGATGCGCTGTGAAAACCCCATACACACGATGCAGGATCCTGAGACACTGTGAAACCCCTATACACATCTGGAAGGATCCTGATGCACTGCGAAAACCCCATACACATCTGGCAGTTTCCTGATAAACGGTGTAACCCACACACACACGGCAGGATCCTGATGAACTGTGAAACCCCCAGACACACCAGGCAGTATGCTGATAAACTGCGAAACCCCCATACACACCTGGCAGGATCCTTATGAACTGTGAAACCCCCTTATACACCTGGCAGGATCCTGATAAACTGTGAAACCCACATACACACCTGGCAGGATCCTGATAAACTGTGAAACCCCCATACACACCTGGCAGGATCCTGATACACTGTGAAAACCCCATACACACCAGGCAGGATCCTGATAAACTGTGAAACCCACATACACACCTGGCAGGAACCTGATACACTGTGAAACCCACATACACACCTGGCAGGATCCTGACACATTGTGAAAACCCCAGACACACCAGACAGGATCCTGATAAACTGTGAAACCGACATATACACCTGGCATGATCCTGATAAACTGTGAAACCCCATACTCACGTGGCAGGATCCGGATACACTGTGAAACCCCCAGAAACATCTGGAAGGATCCTGATGCACTGTGAAAAACCCATAAACATCTGGCAGCATCCTGATGCACAGTGAAAACCCCATTCACATCTGGCAGGATCCTGATAAACTGTGAAACTCACATACACACCTGGCAGGATCCTGATAAACAGTGAAAACCCCAGACACACCAGGCAGTATCCCGATAAACTGTGAAACCAACATACACACCTGGCAGGATCCTGATAAACAGTGAAACCCCCATACACACCTGGCAGGATCCTGATAAATTGTGAAAAACCCAGACATACCTGGCTGGATCCTGATAAACTGTGAAACCCACATACACACCTGGCAGGATCCTGATACACTGTGAAACACCCATACACACCTGGCATGATCCTAATAAACTGTGAAACCCACATACACACCTGGCAGGATCATGAGAAACTGTGAAAACCCCATACACACCTGGCAGGATTCTGATGCACAGTGAAAGCCCCATGCACACCTGGCAGGGTCCTGATACACTGTGAAAACCCCATACACACCTGGCAGGAACCTGAAACACAGTGAACGCCCCATACACACCTGGCAGGATCCTGATACACAGTGAAAACCCCATACACAACTGGCAGGATCCTTATGCACTGTGAAAACCCCATACACACCTGGCAGGATCCTGATACACTGTGAAAACCCCACACACACCTGGCAGGATCCTAATCCACTGTGAAAACCCCATACACAACTGGCAGGATCCTGATACACTGTGAAAACCCCATACACACCTGGCAGGATCCTGATGCACTGTGAAATCCCCATACACACGATGCAGGATCCTGATACACTGTGAAACCCCCATACACATCTTGAAGTATCCTGATGCACTGTGAAAACCCCATACACATCTGGCAGGATCCTGATGCACTGTGAAAAACCCATTCACATCTGGCAGTTTCCTGATAAACTTTGAAACCCACATACACACCTGGCAGGATCCTGATGAACTGTGAAACCCCCAGACACACCACGCAGGATCCTGATAAACTGTGAAACCCCCATACACACCTGGCAGGATCCCGATGAACTGTGAAACCTCCATGCGCACCTGGCAGGATCCTGATAAACTGTGAAACCCACATACACGCCTGGCAGGATTCGGATAAACTGTGAAACCCCCATACACACCTGGCAGGATCCTGATACACTGTGAAAACGCCATACACACCTGGCAGGATCCTGATCCACTGTGAAACCCCATACACACCAGGCAGGATCCTGATAAACTGTGAAACCCACATACACACCTGGCAGGAGCCTGATACACTGTGAAACCCACATACACACCTGGCAGGATCCTGATCCACTGTGAAAACCCCATACACACCTGGCAGGATCTGGATCCACTGCGAAAACCCCATACACACCTGGCAGGATCCTGATACACTGTGAAAACCCCATACACACCTGGCAGGATCCTGATACACTGTGAAAACACCATACACACCTTGCAGGATACTGATCCACTGTATATACCCCATACGCACCTGGCAGAATGCCGATAAACTGTGAAACCCCCATACACACCTGGCAGGATCCTGATAAACTGCGAAACCCCCATACACACCTGGCAGGATCCTGATATGCTGTGAAAACCCATACACACCTGGCAGGATCCTGATATACTGTGAAACCCCCATAACACCTGGCAGGAGCCTGATGCACTGTAAAATCCTCGTACACACCTGGCAGGTTCCTGATGCACAGTGAAACCCCATTCACATCTGGCAGGACCCTGATACACTATGAAAACCCCATACACACCTGGCAGGAACCTGATGCACAGTGAAAACCCCATACACACCTGCGAGCATCCTGATACACAGTGAAAACCCCACACACACCTGGCAGGATCCTGATGCACAGTGAAAACCACAAACACACCTGGCAGGATCCTGATAAACTGTGAAACCCACATACACACCTGGCAGGATCCTGATAAACTGTGAAACCCCCATACACACCTGGCAGGATCCTGATACACTGTGAAAACCCCATACACACCAGGCAGGATCCTGATAAACTGTGAAACCCACATACACACCTGGCAGGAACCTGATACACTGTGAAACCCACATACACACCTGGCAGGATCCTGACACATTGTGAAAACCCCAGACACACCAGACAGGATCCTGATAAACTGTGAAACCGACATATACACCTGGCATGATCCTGATAAACTGTGAAACCCCATACTCACGTGGCAGGATCCGGATACACTGTGAAACCCCCAGAAACATCTGGAAGGATCCTGATGCACTGTGAAAAACCCATAAACATCTGGCAGCATCCTGATGCACAGTGAAAACCCCATTCACATCTGGCAGGATCCTGATAAACTGTGAAACTCACATACACACCTGGCAGGATCCTGATAAACAGTGAAAACCCCAGACACACCAGGCAGTATCCCGATAAACTGTGAAACCAACATACACACCTGGCAGGATCCTGATAAACAGTGAAACCCCCATACACACCTGGCAGGATCCTGATAAATTGTGAAAAACCCAGACATACCTGGCTGGATCCTGATAAACTGTGAAACCCACATACACACCTGGCAGGATCCTGATACACTGTGAAACACCCATACACACCTGGCATGATCCTAATAAACTGTGAAACCCACATACACACCTGGCAGGATCATGAGAAACTGTGAAAACCCCATACACACCTGGCAGGATTCTGATGCACAGTGAAAGCCCCATGCACACCTGGCAGGGTCCTGATACACTGTGAAAACCCCATACACACCTGGCAGGAACCTGAAACACAGTGAACGCCCCATACACACCTGGCAGGATCCTGATACACAGTGAAAACCCCATACACAACTGGCAGGATCCTTATGCACTGTGAAAACCCCATACACACCTGGCAGGATCCTGATACACTGTGAAAACCCCACACACACCTGGCAGGATCCTAATCCACTGTGAAAACCCCATACACAACTGGCAGGATCCTGATACACTGTGAAAACCCCATACACACCTGGCAGGATCCTGATGCACTGTGAAATCCCCATACACACGATGCAGGATCCTAATACACTGTGAAACCCCCATACACATCTTGAAGTATCCTGATGCACTGTGAAAACCCCATACACATCTGGCAGGATCCTGATGCACTGTGAAAAACCCATTCACATCTGGCAGTTTCCTGATAAACTTTGAAACCCACATACACACCTGGCAGGATCCTGATGAACTGTGAAACCCCCAGACACACCACGCAGGATCCTGATAAACTGTGAAACCCCCATACACACCTGGCAGGATCCCGATGAACTGTGAAACCTCCATGCGCACCTGGCAGGATCCTGATAAACTGTGAAACCCACATACACGCCTGGCAGGATTCGGATAAACTGTGAAACCCCCATACACACCTGGCAGGATCCTGATACACTGTGAAAACGCCATACACACCTGGCAGGATCCTGATCCACTGTGAAACCCCATACACACCAGGCAGGATCCTGATAAACTGTGAAACCCACATACACACCTGGCAGGAGCCTGATACACTGTGAAACCCACATACACACCTGGCAGGATCCTGATCCACTGTGAAAACCCCATACACACCTGGCAGGATCTGGATCCACTGCGAAAACCCCATACACACCTGGCAGGATCCTGATACACTGTGAAAACCCCATACACACATGGCAGGATCCTGATACACTGTGAAAACACCATACACACCTTGCAGGATACTGATCCACTGTATATACCCCATACGCACCTGGCAGAATGCCGATAAACTGTGAAACCCCCATACACACCTGGCAGGATCCTGATAAACTGCGAAACCCCCATACACACCTGGCAGGATCCTGATATGCTGTGAAAACCCATACACACCTGGCAGGATCCTGATATACTGTGAAACCCCCATAACACCTGGCAGGAGCCTGATGCACTGTAAAATCCTCGTACACACCTGGCAGGTTCCTGATGCACAGTGAAACCCCAATCACATCTGGCAGGACCCTGATACACTATGAAAACCCCATACACACCTGGCAGGAACCTGATGCACAGTGAAAACCCCATACACACCTGCGAGCATCCTGATACACAGTGAAAACCCCACACACACCTGGCAGGATCCTGATGCACAGTGAAAACCCCAAACACACCTGGCAGGATCCTGATACACTGTGAAAACCCCATACACACCTGGCAGTATCCTGATGCACTGTGAAAACCACATACGCACCTGGCAGGATCCTGATGCACTGTGAAAACCCCATTCACACCTGGCAGGATACTGATACACTGTGAAAACCCCATACATACCTGGCAGGATCCTGATGCACAGTGAAACCCCAAACACACCTGGTAGGATCCTGAACCACTGTGAAACCCCATACAAATGTGGCAGGATCCTGATAAACTGTGAAACCCACATAAACACCTGGCAGGATCCTGATGCACTGTGAAATCCCCATACACACCTGGCAGGTTCCTGATCCACTGTGGAAACCCGATACACATCTGGCAGGATCCTGATCCACTGCGAAAACCCCTCACACACCTGGCAGGACCTTGATAAACTGTGAACACCCCATACACACCTGGCAGGATCCCGATACACTGTGAAAACGCCATACACACGTGGCAGGATCCTGATAAACTGTGAAACCCACATACACACCTCGCAGGAGCCTGATACACTGTGAAACCCACATACACACCTGGCAGGATCCTGATCCACTGTGAAAACCCCAGACACACCTGGCAGGATCCTGATCCACTGCGAAAACCCCTTACACACTTGGCAGGATCCTGATACACTGTGAAAACCCCATACACACCTGGCAGGATCCTGATAAACTGTGAAACCCCAAACACACCTGGTAGGATCCTGAACCACTGTGAAACCCCATACAAATGTGGCAGGATCCTGATAAACTGTGAAACCCACATAAACACCTGGCAGGATCCTGATGCACTGTGAAATCCCCATACACACCTGGCAGGTTCCTGATCCACTGTGGAAACCCCATACACATCTGGCAGCATCCTGTTACACTGTGAAAACCCCATACACACCTGGCAGGATCCTGATGCACTGTGAAAACCCCATACACACGATGCAGGATCCTGAGACACTGTGAAACCCCCATGCACATCTGGAAGGATCCTGATGCACTGTGAAAACCCCATACACATCTGGCAGGATCCTGATGCACTGTGAAAACCCCATTCACATCTGGCAGGTTCCTGATTAACTGTGTAACACACATACACACCTGGCAGGATCCTGATGAACTGTGAAACCCCCAGACACACCAGGCAGGATGCTGATGAACTGTGAAACCCCCATACACACCTGGCAGGATCCTTATGAACTGTGAAACCCCCTTACACACCTGGCAGGATCCTGATAAATTGTGAAACCCACATACACACCTGGCAGGATCCTGATAAACTGTGAAACCCCCATACACACCTGGCAGGATCCTGATACACTGTGAAAACCCCATACACACGTGGCAGGATCCTGATCCACTGTGAAACCCCATACAAACCAGGCAGGATCCTGATAAACTGTGAAAAAAACATACACACCTGGCAGGAACCTGATACACTGTGAAACCCACAAGCACACCTGGAAGGATCCTGACACATTGTGAAAACCCCAGACACATCAGGCAGGATCCTGATAAACTGTGAAACCGACATAGACACCAGGCATGATCCTGATACACTGTGAAACCCCATACTCACGTGGCAGGAACCTGATACACTGTGAAACCCCCAGACACATCTGGAAGGATCCTGATGCACTGTGAAAAGCCCATAAACATCTGGCAGCATCCTGATGCACAGTGAAAACCCCATTCACATCTGGCAGGATCCTGATAAACTGTGAAACCCACATACACACCTGGCAGGATCCTGATAAACAGTGAAACCCCCAGACACACCAGGCAGTATCCCGATAAACTGTGAAACCCCCATACACACCTGGCAGGTTTCTGACAAACTGTGAAACCCACATACACAGCTGGCAGGAAACTGATAAACTGTGAAACCAACATACACACCTGGCAGGATCCTGATTAACAGTGAAACCCCCATACACACCTGGCAGGATCCTGATAAATTGTGAAAACCCCAGACACACCTGGCTGGATCCTGATAAACGGTGAAACCCACAGACACACCTGGCAGGATCCTGATACACTGTGAAACACCCATACACACCTGGCATGATCCTGATAAACTGTGAAACCCACATACACACCTGGCAGGATCATGAGACACTGTGAAAACCCCATACACACCTGGCAGGATTCTGATGCACAATGAAAGCCCCATACACACCTGGCAGGGTCCTGGTACACTGTGAAAACCCCACACACACCTGGCAGGATCCTGATGCACAGTGAAAACACCAAACACACCTGGCAGGATCCTGATATACTGTGAAAACCCCATACACACCTGGCAGGATCCTTCTGCACGGTGAAAACCCCACACACACCTGGCAGGATCCTGATAGACTGTGAAAACCCCACACACACCTGGTAGTATCCTGATCCACTGTGAAAACCCCTTACACACCTGGCAGAATCCTGATAAAACTGTGAAATCCCCACACACTTGGGAGGATCCTGATACACTGTGAAAACCCCATACACACCTGGCAGGATTCTGATGCACAATGAAAGCCCCATACACACCTGGCAGGGTCCTGGTACACTGTGAAAACCCCACACACACCTGGCAGGATCCTGATGCACAGTGAAAACACCAAACACACCTGGCAGGATCCTGATATACTGTGAAAACCCCATACACACCTGGCAGGATCCTTCTGCACGGTGAAAACCCCACACACACCTGGCAGGATCCTGATAGACTGTGAAAACCCCACACACACCTGGTAGTATCCTGATCCACTGTGAAAACCCCTTACACACCTGGCAGAATCCTGATAAAACTGTGAAATCCCCACACACTTGGGAGGATCCTGATACACTGTGAAAACCCCATACACACCTGGCAGGATCCTGATACTCTGTGAAAGCCCCAGACACACCTTGCAGGATCCTGATACACTGTGAAAACCCCATACACACCTGGCAGGATCCTGATGCACTGTGAAAACCCCATTCACATCTGGCAGTTACCTGATAAACTTTGAAACCCACATACACACCTGGCAGGATCCTGATGAACTGTGAAACCCCCAGACACACCACGCAGGATCCTGATAAACTGTGAAACCCCCATACACACCTGGCAGGATCCTGATGAACTGTGAAACCCCCATACACACCTGGCAGGATCCTGATACACTGTGAAACCCCCATACACATCTTGAAGGATCCTGATGCACTGTGAAAACCCCATACACATCTTGCAACATCCTGATGCAAAGTGAAAACCCCATTCATATCTGGCAGTTTCCTGATAAACTTTGAAACCCACATACACACCTGGCAGGATCCTGATGAACTGTGAAACCCCCAGACACACCACGCAGGATCCTGATAAACTGTGAAACCCCCATACACACCTGGCAGGATCCTGATGAACTGTGAAACCCCCATACACACCTGGCAGGATCCAGATAAACTGTGAAACCCACATACACGCCTGGCAGGATCCTGATAAACTGTGAAACCCCCATACACACCTGGCAGGATCCCGATACACTGTGAAAACGCCATACACACGTGGCAGGATCCTGATAAACTGTGAAACCCACATACACACCTGGCAGGAGCCTGATACACTGTGAAACCCACATACACACCTGGCAGGATCCTGATCCACTGTGAAAACCCCAGACACACCTGGCAGGATCCTGATCCACTGCGAAAACCCCTTACACACTTGGCAGGATCCTGATACACTGTGAAAACCCCATACACACCTGGCAGGATCCTGATACACTGTGAAACCCCAAGCACACCTGGTAGGATCCTGAACCACTGTGAAACCCCATACAAATGTGGCAGGATCCTGATAAACTGTGAAACCCACATACACACCTGGCAGGAGCCTGATACACTGTGAAACCCACATACACACCTGGCAGGATCCTGATCCACTGTGAAAACCCCAGACACACCTGGCAGGATCCTGATCCACTGCGAAAACCCCTTACACACTTGGCAGGATCCTGATACACTGTGAAAACCCCATACACACCTGGCAGGATCCTGATAAACTGTGAAACCCCAAACACACCTGGTAGGATCCTGAACCACTGTGAAACCCCATACAAATGTGGCAGGATCCTGATAAACTGTGAAACCCACATAAACACCTGGCAGGATCCTGATGCACTGTGAAATCCCCATACACACCTGGCAGGTTCCTGATCCACTGTGGAAACCCCATACACATCTGGCAGCATCCTGTTACACTGTGAAAACCCCATACACACCTGGCAGGATCCTGATGCACTGTGAAAACCCCATACACACGATGCAGGATCCTGAGACACTGTGAAACCCCCATGCACATCTGGAAGGATCCTGATGCACTGTGAAAACCCCATACACATCTGGCAGGATCCTGATGCACTGTGAAAACCCCATTCACATCTGGCAGGTTCCTGATTAACTGTGTAACACACATACACACCTGGCAGGATCCTGATGAACTGTGAAACCCCCAGACACACCAGGCAGGATGCTGATGAACTGTGAAACCCCCATACACACCTGGCAGGATCCTTATGAACTGTGAAACCCCCTTACACACCTGGCAGGATCCTGATAAATTGTGAAACCCACATACACACCTGGCAGGATCCTGATAAACTGTGAAACCCCCATACACACCTGGCAGGATCCTGATACACTGTGAAAACCCCATACACACGTGGCAGGATCCTGATCCACTGTGAAACCCCATACAAACCAGGCAGGATCCTGATAAACTGTGAAAAAAACATACACACCTGGCAGGAACCTGATACACTGTGAAACCCACAAGCACACCTGGAAGGATCCTGACACATTGTGAAAACCCCAGACACATCAGGCAGGATCCTGATAAACTGTGAAACCGACATAGACACCAGGCATGATCCTGATACACTGTGAAACCCCATACTCACGTGGCAGGAACCTGATACACTGTGAAACCCCCAGACACATCTGGAAGGATCCTGATGCACTGTGAAAAGCCCATAAACATCTGGCAGCATCCTGATGCACAGTGAAAACCCCATTCACATCTGGCAGGATCCTGATAAACTGTGAAACCCACATACACACCTGGCAGGATCCTGATAAACAGTGAAACCCCCAGACACACCAGGCAGTATCCCGATAAACTGTGAAACCCCCATACACACCTGGCAGGTTTCTGACAAACTGTGAAACCCACATACACAGCTGGCAGGAAACTGATAAACTGTGAAACCAACATACACACCTGGCAGGATCCTGATTAACAGTGAAACCCCCATACACACCTGGCAGGATCCTGATAAATTGTGAAAACCCCAGACACACCTGGCTGGATCCTGATAAACGGTGAAACCCACAGACACACCTGGCAGGATCCTGATACACTGTGAAACACCCATACACACCTGGCATGATCCTGATAAACTGTGAAACCCACATACACACCTGGCAGGATCATGAGACACTGTGAAAACCCCATACACACCTGGCAGGATTCTGATGCACAATGAAAGCCCCATACACACCTGGCAGGGTCCTGGTACACTGTGAAAACCCCACACACACCTGGCAGGATCCTGATGCACAGTGAAAACACCAAACACACCTGGCAGGATCCTGATATACTGTGAAAACCCCATACACACCTGGCAGGATCCTTCTGCACGGTGAAAACCCCACACACACCTGGCAGGATCCTGATAGACTGTGAAAACCCCACACACACCTGGTAGTATCCTGATCCACTGTGAAAACCCCTTACACACCTGGCAGAATCCTGATACTCTGTGAAAGCCCCAGACACACCTTGCAGGATCCTGATACACTGTGAAAACCCCATACACACCTGGCAGGATCCTGATGCACTGTGAAAACCCCATTCACATCTGGCAGTTACCTGATAAACTTTGAAACCCACATACACACCTGGCAGGATCCTGATGAACTGTGAAACCCCCAGACACACCACGCAGGATCCTGATAAACTGTGAAACCCCCATACACACCTGGCAGGATCCTGATGAACTGTGAAACCCCCATACACACCTGGCAGGATCCTGATACACTGTGAAACCCCCATACACATCTTGAAGGATCCTGATGCACTGTGAAAACCCCATACACATCTTGCAACATCCTGATGCAAAGTGAAAACCCCATTCATATCTGGCAGTTTCCTGATAAACTTTGAAACCCACATACACACCTGGCAGGATCCTGATGAACTGTGAAACCCCCAGACACACCACGCAGGATCCTGATAAACTGTGAAACCCCCATACACACCTGGCAGGATCCTGATGAACTGTGAAACCCCCATACACACCTGGCAGGATCCAGATAAACTGTGAAACCCACATACACGCCTGGCAGGATCCTGATAAACTGTGAAACCCCCATACACACCTGGCAGGATCCCGATACACTGTGAAAACGCCATACACACGTGGCAGGATCCTGATAAACTGTGAAACCCACATACACACCTGGCAGGAGCCTGATACACTGTGAAACCCACATACACACCTGGCAGGATCCTGATCCACTGTGAAAACCCCAGACACACCTGGCAGGATCCTGATCCACTGCGAAAACCCCTTACACACTTGGCAGGATCCTGATACACTGTGAAAACCCCATACACACCTGGCAGGATCCTGATACACTGTGAAACCCCAAGCACACCTGGTAGGATCCTGAACCACTGTGAAACCCCATACAAATGTGGCAGGATCCTGATAAACTGTGAAACCCACATAAACACCTGGCAGGATCCTGATGCACTGTGAAATCCCCATACACACCTGGCAGGTTCCTGATCCACTGTGGAAACCCCATACACATCTGGCAGCATCCTGTTACACTGTGAAAACCCCATACACACCTGGCAGGATCCTGATGCACTGTGAAAACCCCATACACACGATGCAGGATCCTGAGACACTGTGAAACCCCCATGCACATCTGGAAGGATCCTGATGCACTGTGAAAACCCCATACACATCTGGCAGGATCCTGATGCACTGTGAAAACCCCATTCACATCTGGTAGGATCCTGAACCACTGTGAAACCCCATACAAATGTGGCAGGATCCTGATAAACTGTGAAACCCACATAAACACCTGGCAGGATCCTGATGCACTGTGAAATCCCCATACACACCTGGCAGGTTCCTGATCCACTGTGGAAACCCCATACACATCTGGCAGGACCCTGATACACTATGAAAACCCCATACACACCTGGCAGGAACCTGATGCACAGTGAAAACCCCATACACACCTGCGAGCATCCTGATACACAGTGAAAACCCCACACACACCTGGCAGGATCCTGATGCACAGTGAAAACCCCAAACACACCTGGCAGGATCCTGATACACTGTGAAAACCCCATACACACCTGGCAGTATCCTGATGCACTGTGAAAACCACATACGCACCTGGCAGGATCCTGATACACTGTGAAAACCCCTCACACACCTGGCAGGACCTTGATAAACTGTGAACACCCCATACACAGCTGGCAGGATCCTGATGCACAGTGAAACCCCAAACACACCTGGTAGGATCCTGAACCACTGTGAAACCCCATACAAATGTGGCAGGATCCTGATAAACTGTGAAACCCACATAAACACCTGGCAGGATCCTGATCCACTGTGGAAACCCCATACACATCTGGCAGCATCCTGTTACACTGTGAAAACCCCATACACACCTGGCAGGATCCTGATGCACTGTGAAAACCCCATACACACGATGCAGGATCCTGAGACACTGTGAAACCCCCATGCACATCTGGAAGGATCCTGATGCACTGTGAAAACCCCATACACATCTGGCAGGATCCTGATGCACTGTGAAAACCCCATTCACATCTGGCAGGTTCCTGATTAACTGTGTAACACACATACACACCTGGCAGGATCCTGATGAACTGTGAAACCCCCAGACACACCAGGCAGGATGCTGATGAACTGTGAAACCCCCATACACACCTGGCAGGATCCTTATGAACTGTGAAACCCCCTTACACACCTGGCAGGATCCTGATAAACTGTGAAACCCACATACACACCTGGCAGGATCCTGATACACTGTGAAAACCCCATACACACGTGGCAGGATCCTGATCCACTGTGAAACCCCATACAAACCAGGCAGGATCCTGATAAACTGTGAAAAAAACATACACACCTGGCAGGAACCTGATACACTGTGAAACCCACAAGCACACCTGGCAGGATCCTGACACATTGTGAAAACCCCAGACACATCAGGCAGGATCCTGATAAACTGTGAAACCGACATAGACACCAGGCATGATCCTGATACACTGTGAAACCCCATACTCACGTGGCAGGAACCTGATACACTGTGAAACCCCCAGACACATCTGGAAGGATCCTGATGCACTGTGAAAAGCCCATAAACATCTGGCAGCATCCTGATGCACAGTGAAAACCCCATTCACATCTGGCAGGATCCTGATAAACTGTGAAACCCACATACACACCTGGCAGGATCCTGATAAACAGTGAAACCCCCAGACACACCAGGCAGTATCCCGATAAACTGTGAAACCCCCATACACACCTGGCAGGTTTCTGACAAACTGTGAAACCCCCATACACACCTGGCAGGATCCTTATGAACTGTGAAACCCCCTTACACACCTGGCAGGATCCTGATAAACTGTGAAACCCACATACACACCTGGCAGGATCCTGATACACTGTGAAAACCCCATACACACGTGGCAGGATCCTGATCCACTGTGAAACCCCATACAAACCAGGCAGGATCCTGATAAACTGTGAAAAAAACATACACACCTGGCAGGAACCTGATACACTGTGAAACCCACAAGCACACCTGGCAGGATCCTGACACATTGTGAAAACCCCAGACACATCAGGCAGGATCCTGATAAACTGTGAAACCGACATAGACACCAGGCATGATCCTGATACACTGTGAAACCCCATACTCACGTGGCAGGAACCTGATACACTGTGAAACCCCCAGACACATCTGGAAGGATCCTGATGCACTGTGAAAAGCCCATAAACATCTGGCAGCATCCTGATGCACAGTGAAAACCCCATTCACATCTGGCAGGATCCTGATAAACTGTGAAACCCACATACACACCTGGCAGGATCCTGATAAACAGTGAAACCCCCAGACACACCAGGCAGTATCCCGATAAACTGTGAAACCCCCATACACACCTGGCAGGTTTCTGACAAACTGTGAAACCCACATACACAGCTGGCAGGAAACTGATAAACTGTGAAACCAACATACACACCTGGCAGGATCCTGATTAACAGTGAAACCCCCATACACACCTGGCAGGATCCTGATAAATTGTGAAAACCCCAGACACACCTGGCTGGATCCTGATAAACGGTGAAACCCACAGACACACCTGGCAGGATCCTGATACACTGTGAAACACCCATACACACCTGGCATGATCCTGATAAACTGTGAAACCCACATACACACCTGGCAGGATCATGAGACACTGTGAAAACCCCATACACACCTGGCAGGATTCTGATGCACAATGAAAGCCCCATACACACCTGGCAGGGTCCTGGTACACTGTGAAAACCCCACACACACCTGGCAGGATCCTGATGCACAGTGAAAACACCAAACACACCTGGCAGGATCCTGATATACTGTGAAAACCCCATACACACCTGGCAGGATCCTTCTGCACGGTGAAAACCCCACACACACCTGGCAGGATCCTGATACACTGTGAAAACCCCACACACACCTGGTAGTATCCTGATACACTGTGAAAACCCCATACACACCTGGCAGGATCCTGATACTCTGTGAAAGCCCCAGACACACCTTGCAGGATCCTGATACACTGTGAAAACCCCATACACACCTGGCAGGATCCTGATGCACTGTGAAAACCCCATTCACATCTGGCAGTTACCTGATAAACTTTGAAACCCACATACACACCTGGCAGGATCCTGATGAACTGTGAAATCCCCAGACACACCACGCAGGATCCTGATAAACTGTGAAACCCCCATACACACCTGGCAGGATCCTGATGAACTGGGAAACCCCCATACACACCTGGCAGGATCCTGATACACTGTGAAACCCCCATACACATCTTGAAGGATCCTGATGCACTGTGAAAACCCCATACACATCTTGCAGGATCCTGATGCAAAGTGAAAACCCCATTCATATCTGGCAGTTTCCTGATAAACTTTGAAACCCACATACACACCTGGCAGGATCCTGATGAACTGTGAAACCCCCAGACACACCACGCAGGATCCTGATAAACTGTGAAACCCCCATACACACCTGGCAGGATCCTGATGAACTGTGAAACCCCCATACACACCTGGCAGGATCCAGATAAACTGTGAAACCCACAGACACGCCTGGCAGGATCCTGATAAACTGTGAAATCCCCATACACACCTGGCAGGATCCCGATACACTGTGAAAACGCCATACACACGTGGCAGGATCCTGATAAACTGTGAAACCCACATACACACCTGGCAGGAGCCTGATACACTGTGAAACCCACATACAAACCTGGCAGGATCCTGATCCACTGTGAAAACCCCAGACACACCTGGCAGGATCCTGATCCACTGCGAAAACCCCTTACACACTTGGCAGGATCCTGATACACTGTGAAAACCCCATACACACCTGGCAGGATCCTGATACACTGTGAAACCCCAAACACACCTGGTAGGATCCTGAACCACTGTGAAACCCCATACAAATGTGGCAGGATCCTGATAAACTGTGAAACCCACATAAACACCTGGCAGGATCCTGATGCACTGTGAAATCCCCATACACACCTGGCAGGTTCCTGATCCACTGTGGAAACCCCATACACATCTGGCAGCATCCTGTTACACTGTGAAAACCCCATACACACCTGGCAGGATCCTGATGCACTGTGAAAACCCCATACACACGATGCAGGATCCTGAGACACTGTGAAACCCCCATGCACATCTGGAAGGATCCTGATGCACTGTGAAAACCCCATACACATCTGGCAGGATCCTGATGCACTGTGAAAACCCCATTCACATCTGGTAGGATCCTGAACCACTGTGAAACCCCATACAAATGTGGCAGGATCCTGATAAACTGTGAAACCCACATAAACACCTGGCAGGATCCTGATGCACTGTGAAATCCCCATACACACCTGGCAGGTTCCTGATCCACTGTGGAAACCCCATACACATCTGGCAGGACCCTGATACACTATGAAAACCCCATACACACCTGGCAGGAACCTGATGCACAGTGAAAACCCCATACACACCTGCGAGCATCCTGATACACAGTGAAAACCCCACACACACCTGGCAGGATCCTGATGCACAGTGAAAACCCCAAACACACCTGGCAGGATCCTGATACACTGTGAAAACCCCATACACACCTGGCAGTATCCTGATGCACTGTGAAAACCACATACGCACCTGGCAGGATCCTGATACACTGTGAAAACCCCTCACACACCTGGCAGGACCTTGATAAACTGTGAACACCCCATACACAGCTGGCAGGATCCTGATGCACAGTGAAACCCCAAACACACCTGGTAGGATCCTGAACCACTGTGAAACCCCATACAAATGTGGCAGGATCCTGATAAACTGTGAAACCCACATAAACACCTGGCAGGATCCTGATGCACTGTGAAATCCCCATACACACCTGGCAGGTTCCTGATCCACTGTGGAAACCCCATACACATCTGGCAGGATCCTGATCCACTGCGAAAACCCCTCACACACCTGGCAGGACCTTGATAAACTGTGAACACCCCATACACACCTGGCAGGATCCCGATACACTGTGAAAACGCCATACACACGTGGCAGGATCCTGATAAACTGTGAAATCCCCATACACACCTGGCAGGTTCCTGATCCACTGTGGAAAGCCCATACACATCTGGCAGGATCCTGATCCACTGCGAAAACCCCTCACACACCTGGCAGGACCTTGATAAACTGTGAACACCCCATACACACCTGGCAGGATCCCGATACACTGTGAAAACGCCATACACACGTGGCAGGATCCTGATAAACTGTGAAACCCACATACACACCTGGCAGGAGCCTGATACACTGTGAAACCCACATACACACCTGGCAGGATCCTGATCCACAGTGAAAACCCCAGACACACCTGGCAGGATCCTGATCCACTGCGAAAACCCCTTACACACTTGGCAGGATCCTGATACACTGTGAAAACCCCATACACACCTGGCAGGATCCTGATACACTGGCGGAGCAGCAGGAGAAGGTAGCGACTCTTCGGTGGGTGAGTGAAGGCATCAGGAGCTGTGTTTTAAAAGTAAGTACTTACTGTTTTACTTGTCTTTGAGTTTCTTTTGGCGCCGGAGGAACCGGAAGCTGGTCGGTAGCGAGGACTCCTGGGTAGGTATTTTCCTTAAAGGTGCGGAGCTGAGTAAACCCGAGCCACTACACATGTAGTGTCTGCCACCCATCCTCCTCCTCTAACCTAATAATAAGACCCTTTTTACCCTCCTCCTCTAACCAAAAAGGACTGAGCAGGTAAGCTATTTACTGTTTTTGTTAATATCTATAGTTGTACTTAACTAAGGGGTAATTGAATAAAAGAAATGGCAGCCAGTGTAGTGTATTGCTCCTCCTGCAGAATGTTCGAGGTGAGGGAAACCTCCGGTGGCCCTGCCGACTTCACCTGCTGGAAGTGCATCCGTCTCCAGCTCCTATCAGACCGTGTTAGGGAATTGGAGCTGGAGCTGGATGAACTGAGGATCATTCGGGAAGCTGAGGGGTTGATAGATAGAAGCTACACGGAGGTCGTTACTCCACAAATCAAAGGCAGCTGGGTAACAGTTAGAGGTGGGAAGAGGTCAGTGCAGGGATCTCCTGTGGTCGTTCCCCTCAACAACAAGTATACAGTTTTAGATACTGTTGGGGGGGACGGCCTATCGGGGGCAGGCTGCAGTGACCGGGCCTCTGGCACGGGGTCCTGCACTGTGGCTCAGAAGGGAAGGAGGGAGAATGGGAGAGCACTAGTCATCGGGGACTCGATGGTGAGGAGTACGGACAGGCGGTTCTGTGGGCGCAGGCGAGACGCACGGATGGTTTGTTGCCTCCCTGGTGCCAGGGTCCGTGATGTTTGTGATCGCGTCTTCAGGATCCTTAAAGGGGAGGGGGAGCAGCCAGAGGTCGTGGTGCACATTGGCACCAACGACGTAGGAAGGAAGGGTGGCACAGATGTTAGAAGTGAGTTTAGGGAGTTAGGCTGGAAGCTGAAAGCTCGGACGGACAGAGTTGTTATCTCTGGTTTGTTGCCGGCGCCACGTGATAGTGAGGCTAGGAATAGGGAGAGAGCACAGCTGAACACGTGGCTGCAGGAATGGTGTAGGAGGGAGGGCTTCCAGTTCTTGGATAATTGGACTGCATTCTGGGGAAGATGGGACCTGTTCAAACAGGACGGGCTGCATCTGAACCAGAGGGGCACCAATATCCTGGGAGGGAGGTTTGCTAGTACTGTTCGGGACGGTTTAAACTAGTTTGGGAGGGGGATGGGAACCGGACTTGTAATCCAGGGAACAGTGGGTCCACTCAGAAAGACAAAGAGTGTAGTGAGGTATTGGGGAAGGTAGCACTGTCACAGAGGACAGATGGGCACGGAGAAGGGTTAAAGTGCGTATACTTCAACGCAAGAAGCATCAGGAATAAGGTGAGTGAATTGAAGGCGTGGATGGGCACTTGGGACTACGATGTTGTGGCCATCACTGAAACGTGGATAGGTGAGGGGGAGGAATGGTTCTTGGAGGTACCTGGTTATAGATGTTTTCATAAGATTAGGAATGGTGGTAAAAGAGGTGGGGGGGTGGCATTGTTAGTTAGAAATAGTGTAACAACTGCTGAAAGAATTTTCGAGGAGGATCTGCCGACTGAGGCACTGTGGGTTGAGGTCAGGAACAGGAAAGGAGCAGTCACCTTGATGGGAGTTTTCTATAGGCCCCCCAATAGCAGCAGGGAGGTGGAAGAGCAGATTGGGAAACAGATTTTGGAAAGGAGCAGAAGTCACAGGGTAGTAATTATGGGGGATTTCAACTTCCCAAATATTGATTGGCAACTCTTTAGATCGAATAGTTTGGATGGGGTAGTGTTTGTGCAGTATGTCCAGGAAGCTTTTCTGACTCAGTATGTAGACTGCCCGACCAGAGGGGAGGCAATATTGGATTTGGTACTAGGTAATGAACCAGGGCAAGTGATAGAGCTGTTGGTGGGCGAGCACTTTGGAGATAGTGATCACAATTCTGTAGCATTCACTGTGGTAATGGAGAGGGATAGGTATGTGCAACAGGGCAAGGTTTACAATTGGGGGAAGGGTAGATATGATGCTGTCAGGCAGGAACTGAGGAGCATAAGTTGGGAGCATATGCTGGCAGGGAAGGGCACGGTCGAAATGTGGAACTTTTTCAAGGAGCAGATAGTAGGGGCCATTGATAAGCATGTCCCTGTCAGACAGGGAAGGGATGGTCATGTGAGGGAACCGTGGTTGACAAGAGAGGTTGAGAGTCTTGTTAGGAAGAAGAAGGATGCGTATATAAAGTTGAGGAAAAAGGGCACAGGCATAGCTCTGGAGGGATACAAGATGGCCAGGAAGGATCTGAAGAAAGGGATTAGGAGAGCTAAGAGAGGGCATGAAAAATGCTTGGCGGGTAGGATAAAAGAAAACCCCAAGGCCTTTTACGCGTATGTCAGAAATATGAGGATGACTAGGGGGACCATAGGTCCGGTCAAGGACAATAGCGGGAGACTGTGTGTTGAGCCGGAAGAGATAAGTGAGGTTTTGAATGAGTACTTCTCTTCGGTATTTACGAATGAGAAGGGGTGTATTACTGAAGAGGACGGTGTGAAACAGACTGGTAAGCTCGAGGAAGTGCTCGTTAGGAGGGAAGATGTGTTGGGGTTTTTGAATAACTTGAAGATAGACAAGTCTCCCGGGCCTGACGGGGTATATCCAAGGATGTTATGGGAAGCAAGGGATGAAATTGCAGAGCCGCTGGCAATGATCTTTTCATCTTCTCTGCTGACGGGGGTGGTACCAGGTGATTGGAGGGTGGCAAATGTTGTGCCCCTGTTCAAGAAAGGGAATAGGAACAACCCTGGGAATTACAGGCCAGTTAGTCTTACTTCGGTGGTAGGCAAGTTGATGGAAAAGGTGCTGAGGGATAGGATTTCTGAGCATCTGGAAAGACACTGCTTGATTCGGGACAGTCAGCACGGTTTTGTGAGGGGTAGGTCTTGCCTCACAAGCCTGATTGAATTCTTTGAGCAGGTGACCAAGCAAGTGGATGAGGGTAAACCAGTGGATGTGGTGTACATGGATTTTAGTAAGGCATTTGATAAGGTCCCCCATGGTAGACTTATGGAGAAAGTCAGGAGGCATGGGATAGTGGGGAATGTGGCCAGTTGGATTAAGAATTGGCTAACTGATAGAAGGCAGAGAGTGGTCTTAGATGGTAAATACTCAGCCTGGAGCCCAGTTACCAGTGGCGTGCCGCAGGGATCAGTTCTGGGTCCTCTCCTGTTTGTGATTTTTATTAACGACTTGGATGAGGAAGTCGAAGGGTGGGTCAGTAAATTTGCAGATGATACAAAGGTTGGTGGAGTTGTGGATACCGAGGAGGGCTATTGTCGTCTGCAAAGGGACTTGGATAGGTTGCAGTGCTGGGCTGAAAAGTGGCAGATGGAGTTTAACCCTGAAAAGTGTGAGGTCGTCCATTTTGGAAGGACAAACATGAATGCAAAATACTGGGTTAACGGTAGGGTTCTTGGGCATGTGGAGGAGCAGAGAGACCTTGGGGTCTATGTGCATAGATCATTGAAAGTTGCAACTCAAGTGGATAGGGCTGTGAAGAAGGCATATGGGGTGTTAGCGTTCATTAGCAGAGGGATTGAATTTAAGAGCCGTGAGGTGATGATGCAGCTGTACAGGACCTTGGTAAGGCCTCATTTGGAGTACTGTGTGCAGTTCTGGTCGCCTCATTTTAGGAAGGATGTGGAAGCCTTGGAGAGGGTGCAGAGGAGATTTACCAGGATGTTGCCTGGAATGGAGAATAAGTCTTACGAGGAAAGGCTGAACATTCTAGGCCTCTTCTCATTAGAAAGGAGAAGGATGAGGGGTGACATGATAGAGGTTTATAAGATGATCAGGGGAATAGATAGGGTAGACAGTCAGAAACTTTTTCCCCGGGTGGAGCAAAGCGTTACAAGGGGTCATAAATTTAAGGTGAAGGGTGGGAGATATAAGGGGGATGTCAGGGGAAGGTTCTTTACCCAGAGAGTGGTCAAGGCATGGAATGCCTTGCCCGGGGAAGTTGTTGAGTCAGAAACTTTAGGGACTTTCAAAAGGCTTTTGGATAGGTATATGGATAAAGGAGAATGATGGGGTATAGATTAAATTGTCCTTGACAGAGGACAAAGGATCGGCACAACATTGTGGGCCGAAGGGCCTGTTCTGTGCTGTATGTTCTATGTTCTATGTTCTATGTTCTATGAAACCCCAAACACACCTGGTAGGATCCTGAACCACTGTGAAACCCCATACAAATGTGGCAGGATCCTGATAAACTGTGAAACCCACATAAACACCTGGCAGGATCCTGATGCACTGTGAAATCCCCATACACACCTGGCAGGTTCCTGATCCACTGTGGAAACCCCATACACATCTGGCAGCATCCTGTTACACTGTGAAAACCCCATACACACCTGGCAGGATCCTGATGCACTGTGAAAACCCCATACACACGATGCAGGATCCTGAGACACTGTGAAACCCCCATGCACATCTGGAAGGATCCTGATGCACTGTGAAAACCCCATACACATCTGGCAGGATCCTGATGCACTGTGAAAACCCCATTCACATCTGGCAGGTTCCTGATTAACTGTGTAACACACATACACACCTGGCAGGATCCTGATGAACTGTGAAACCCCCAGACACACCAGGCAGGATGCTGATGAACTGTGAAACCCCCATACACACCTGGCAGGATCCTTATGAACTGTGAAACCCCCTTACACACCTGGCAGGATCCTGATAAACTGTGAAACCCACATACACACCTGGCAGGATCCTGATAAACTGTGAAACCCCCATACACACCTGGCAGGATCCTGATACACTGTGAAAACCCCATACACACCTGGCAGGATCCTGATAAATTGTGAAAACCCCAGACACACCTGGCTGGATCCTGATAAACGGTGAAACCCACAGACACACCTGGCAGGATCCTGATACACTGTGAAACACCCATACACACCTGGCATGATCCTGATAAACTGTGAAACCCACATACACACCTGGCAGGATCATGAGACACTGTGAAAACCCCATACACACCTGGCAGGATTCTGATGCACAATGAAAGCCCCATACACACCTGGCAGGGTCCTGGTACACTGTGAAAACCCCACACACACCTGGCAGGATCCTGATGCACAGTGAAAACACCAAACACACCTGGCAGGATCCTGATATACTGTGAAAACCCCATACACACCTGGCAGGATTCTTCTGCACGGTGAAAACCCCACACACACCTGGCAGGATCCTGATACACTGTGAAAACCCCACACACACCTGGTAGTATCCTGATCCACTGTGAAAACCCCTTACACACCTGGCAGAATCCTGATAAAACTGTGAAATCCCCACACACTTGGGAGGATCCTGATACACTGTGAAAACCCCATACACACCTGGCAGGATCCTGATACTCTGTGAAAGCCCCAGACACACCTTGCAGGATCCTGATACACTGTGAAAACCCCATACACACCTGGCAGGATCCTGATGCACTGTGAAAACCCCATTCACATCTGGCAGTTACCTGATAAACTTTGAAACCCACATACACACCTGGCAGGATCCTGATGAACTGTGAAACCCCCAGACACACCACGCAGGATCCTGATAAACTGTGAAACCCCCATACACACCTGGCAGGATCCTGATGAACTGTGAAACCCCCATACACACCTGGCAGGATCCTGATACACTGTGAAACCCCCATACACATCTTGAAGGATCCTGATGCACTGTGAAAACCCCATACACATCTTGCAGGATCCTGATGCAAAGTGAAAACCCCATTCATATCTGGCTGTTTCCTGATAAACTTTGAAACCCACATACACACCTGGCAGGATCCTGATGAACTGTGAAACCCCCAGACACACCACGCAGGATCCTGATAAACTGTGAAACCCCCATACACACCTGGCAGGATCCTGATGAACTGTGAAACCCCCATACACACCTGGCAGGATCCAGATAAACTGTGAAACCCACATACACGCCTGGCAGGATCCTGATAAACTGTGAAACCCCCATACACACCTGGCAGGATCCCGATACACTGTGAAAACGCAATACACACGTGGCAGGATCCTGATAAACTGTGAAACCCACATACACACCTGGCAAAAGCCTGATACACTGTGAAACCCACATACACACCTGGCAGGATCCTGATCCACAGTGAAAACCCCAGACACACCTGGCAGGATCCTGATCCACTGCGAAAACCCCTTACACACTTGGCAGGATCCTGATACACTGTGAAAACCCCATACACACCTGGCAGGATCCTGATACACTGTGAAACCCCAAACACACCTGGTAGGATCCTGAACCACTGTGAAACCCCATACAAATGTGGCAGGATCCTGATAAACTGTGAAACCCACATAAACACCTGGCAGGATCCTGATGCACTGTGAAATCCCCATACACACCTGGCAGGTTCCTGATCCACTGTGGAAACCCCATACACATCTGGCAGCATCCTGTTACACTGTGAAAACCCCATACACACCTGGCAGGATACTGATGCACTGTGAAAACCCCATACACACGATGCAGGATCCTGAGACACTGTGAAACCCCCATGCACATCTGGAGGGATCCTGATGCACTGTGAAAACCCCATACACATCTGGCAGGATCCTGATGCACTGTGAAAACCCCATTCACATCTGGTAGGATCCTGAACCACTGTGAAACCCCATACAAATGTGGCAGGATCCTGATAAACTGTGAAACCCACATACACACCTGGCAGGATCCTGATGCACTGTGAAATCCCCATACACACCTGGCAGGTTCCTGATCCACTGTGGAAACCCCATACACATCTGGCAGCATCCTGTTACACTGTGAAAACCCCATACACACCTGGCAGGATCCTGATGCACTGTGAAAACCCCATACACACGATGCAGGATCCTGAGACACTGTGAAACCCCCATGCACATCTGGAAGGATCCTGATGCACTGTGAAAACCCCATACACATCTGGCAGGATCCTGATGCACTGTGAAAACCCCATTCACATCTGGCAGGTTCCTGATTAACTGTGTAACACACATACACACCTGGCAGGATCCTGATGAACTGTGAAACCCCCAGACACACCAGGCAGGATGCTGATAAACTGTGAAACCCCCATACACACCTGGCAGGATCCTTATGAACTGTGAAACCCCCTTACACACCTGGCAGGATCCTGATAAACTGTGAAACCCACATACACACCTGGCAGGATCCTGATAAACTGTGAAACCCCCATACACACCTGGCAGGATCCTGATACACTGTGAAAACCCCATACACACGTGGCAGGATCCTGATCCACTGTGAAACCCCATACAAACCAGGCAGGATCCTGATAAACTGTGAAAAAAACATACACACCTGGCAGGAACCTGATACACTGTGAAACCCACAAGCACACCTGGCAGGATCCTGACACATTGTGAAAACCCCAGACACATCAGGCAGGATCCTGATAAACTGTGAAACCGACATAGACACCAGGCATGATCCTGATACACTGTGAAACCCCATACTCACGTGGCAGGAACCTGATACACTGTGAAACCCCCAGACACATCTGGAAGGATCCTGATGCACTGTGAAAAGCCCATAAACATCTGGCAGCATCCTGATGCACAGTGAAAACCCCATTCACATCTGGCAGGATCCTGATAAACTGTGAAACCCACATACACACCTGGCAGGATCCTGATAAACAGTGAAACCCCCAGACACACCAGGCAGTATCCCGATAAACTGTGAAACCCCCATACACACCTGGCAGGTTTCTGACAAACTGTGAAACCCACATACACAGCTGGCAGGAAACTGATAAACTGTGAAACCAACATACACACCTGGCAGGATCCTGATTAACAGTGAAACCCCCATACACACCTGGCAGGATCCTGATAAATTGTGAAAACCCCAGACACACCTGGCTGGATCCTGATAAACGGTGAAACCCACAGACACACCTGGCAGGATCCTGATACACTGTGAAACACCCATACACACCTGGCATGATCCTGATAAACTGTGAAACCCACATACACACCTGGCAGGATCATGAGACACTGTGAAAACCCCATACACACCTGGCAGGATTCTGATGCACAATGAAAGCCCCATACACACCTGGCAGGGTCCTGGTACACTGTGAAAACCCCACACACACCTGGCAGGATCCTGATGCACAGTGAAAACACCAAACACACCTGGCAGGATCCTGATATACTGTGAAAACCCCATACACACCTGGCAGGATCCTTCTGCACGGTGAAAACCCCACACACACCTGGCAGGATCCTGATACACTGTGAAAACCCCACACACACCTGGTAGTATCCTGATCCACTGTGAAAACCCCTTACACACCTGGCAGAATCCTGATAAAACTGTGAAATCCCCACACACTTGGGAGGATCCTGATACACTGTGAAAACCCCATACACACCTGGCAGGATCCTGATACTCTGTGAAAGCCCCAGACACACCTTGCAGGATCCTGATACACTGTGAAAACCCCATACACACCTGGCAGGATCCTGATGCACTGTGAAAACCCCATTCACATCTGGCAGTTACCTGATAAACTTTGAAACCCACATACACACCTGGCAGGATCCTGATGAACTGTGAAACCCCCAGACACACCACGCAGGATCCTGATAAACTGTGAAACCCCCATACACACCTGGCAGGATCCTGATGAACTGTGAAACCCCCATACACACCTGGCAGGATCCTGAGACACTGTGAAACCCCCATACACATCTTGAAGGATCCTGATGCACTGTGAAAACCCCATACACATCTTGCAGGATCCTGATGCAAAGTGAAAACCCCATTCGTATCTGGCAGTTTCCTGATAAACTTTGAAACCCACATACACACCTGGCAGGATCCTGATGAACTGTGAAACCCCCAGACACACCACGCAGGATCCTGAGATGCTGTGAAACCCCCATACACACCTGGCAGGAGCCTGATGCACTGTGAAATCCCCGTACACACCTGGCAGGTTCCTGATGCACAGTGAAACCCCATTCACATCTGGCAGGATCCTGAGACACAGTGAAACCCCATTCACATCTGGCAGGATCCTGATACACTGTGAAAACCCCATACACACCTGGCAGGATCGTGATACACTGTGAAACCCCATACACACCTGGCAGGATCCTGATACACAGTGACACCCCCATACACACCTGGCAGGATCCTGATCCACTGTGAAAACTCCTTACACGCCTGGCAGGACCTTGATAAACTGTGAACACCCCATACACACCTGGCAGGATCCTGATACACTGTGAAATCCCTGACATACCTGGCAGGATCCTGATCCACTGTGAAAACCCTTTACACACCTGGCAGGATCCAGATCCACTGTGAAAACTCCATACACATCTGTCAGGATACTGATCCACTGTGAAAACCCCGTACACACCTGGCAGGATCCTGATCCACTGTGAAACCCCATTCACATCTGGCAGGATCCTGATAAACTGTGAAACCCACATACACACCTGTCAGGATCCTGATACACTGTCAATACCCCATACACACCTAGCATGATCCTGATGCACAGTGAAACCCCAGACACACCTGGCAGGTTCCTGAACCACTGTGAAACCCCGTGCACACGTAGCAGGATCCTGATAAACTGTGAAACCCACATACACACCTGGCAGGATCCTGATGCAATGTGAAATCCCCGTAGACACCTGGCAGGTTCCTGATCCACTGTGAAAACCCCATACACATCTGGCAGGATCCTGATACACTGTGAAAACCCCATACACACCTGGCAGGATCCTGATACACTGTGAAGAACCGCGTACACATCTGGCAGGATCCTGATACGCTGTGAAAACCCCATACACACCTGGCAGGATGCTGATACACTGTGAAAACCCCGTACACACCTGGCAGGATCCTGATGCACAGTGAATACCCCAAACACACCTGGCAGGATCCTGAAACACTGTGAAACCCCACACACATTAGGCAGGATCCTGATAAAATGTGGAACCCCCAAACACACCTGGCAGGATCCTGAAAAACTGTGAAACCCACATAGACACCTGGCAGGATCCTGATCCACTGTGAAACCCCATACACACCAGGCAGGATCCTGATGCACTGTGAAACCCCCATACACACCTGGCAGGATCCTGATACACTGTGAAAACCCCATACACACGTGGCGGGATCCTGATCCACTGTGAAACCCCATACACACCAGGCAGGATCCTGATAAACTGTGAAACCCACATACACACCTGGCAGGAACCTGATACACTGTGAAACCCACAAGCACACCTGGCAGGATCCTGACACATTGTGAAAACCCCAGACACACCAGGCAGGATCCAGATAAACTGTGAATCCGACATATACACCAGGCATGATCCTGACAAACTGTGAAACCCCATACTCACGTGGCAGGATCCTGATACTCTGTGAAACCCCCAGACACATCTGGAAGGATCCTGATGCACTGTGAAAAGCCCATAAACATTTGGCAGCATCCTGATGCACTTTGAAAACCCCTTTCACATCTGGCAGGATCCTGATAAACTGTGAAATCCACATACACACCTGGCAGGATCCTGATAAACAGTGAAACCCCCAGACACACCAGGCAGTATCCCGATAAACTGTGAAACCCCCATACACACCTGGCAGGTTTCAGACAAACTGTGAAACCCCCATACACACCTGGCAGGAAACTGATAAACTGTGAAACCAACATACACACCTGGCAGGATCCTGATTAACAGTGAAACCCCCATACACACCTGGCAGGATCCTGATAAATTGTGAAAACCCCAGACACACCTGGCTGGATCCTAATAAACGGTGAAACCCACAGACACACCTGGCAGGATCCTGATACACTGTGAAACACCCATACACACCTGGCATGATCCTGATAAACTGTGAAACCCACATACACACCTGGCAGGATCATGAGACAATGCGAAAACCCCATACACACATGGCAGGATTCTGATGCACAATGAAAGCCCCATACACACCTGGCAGGGTCCTGATACACTGTGAAAACCCCACACACACCTGGCAGGATCCTGATGCACAGTGAAAACACCAAACACACCTGGCAGGATCCTGATATACTGTGAAAACCCCATACACACCTAGCAGGATCGTTATGCACTGTGAAAACCCCACACACACCTGGCAGGATCCTGATACAATGTGAAAACCCCACACCCACCTGGTAGTATCCTGATCCACTGTGAAAACCCCTTACACACCTGGCAGGATCCTGATAAAACTGTGAAAACCCCACACACTTGGGAGGATCCTGATACACTGTGAAAACCCCATACACACCTTGCAGGATCCTGATACACTGTGAAAACCCCATACACACCTGGCAGGATCCTGATGCACTGTGAAAATCCCATTCACATCTGGCAGTTTCCTGATATCCTTTGAAACCCACATACACACCTGGCAGGATCCTGATGAACTGTGAAACCCCCAGACACACCACGCAGGATCCTGATAAACTGTGAAACCCCCATACACACCTGGCAGGATCCTGATGAACTGTGAAACCCCCATACACACCTGGCAGGATCCTGATACACTGTGAAACCCCCTTACACATCTTGAAGGATCCTGATGCACTGTGAAAAACCCATACACATCTGGCAGGATCCTGATGCACTGTGAAAACCCCATTCACATCTGGCAGTATCCTGATAAACTTTGAAACCCACATACACACCTGGCAGGATCCTGATGAACTGTGAAACCCCCAGACACACCACGCAGGATCCTGATAAACTGTGAAACCCCCATGCACACCTGGCAGGATCCTGATGAGCTGTGAAACCCCCATACACACCTGGCAGGATCCAGATAAACTGTGAAACCCACATACACGCCTGGCAGGATCCTGATAAACTGTGAAACCCCCATACACACCTGGCAGGATCCTGATACACTGTGAAAACGCCATACACACGTGGCAGGATCCTGATCCACTGTGAAACCCCATACACACCTGGCAGGATCCTGATAAACTGTGAAACCCACATACACACCTGGCAGGAGCCTGATACACTGTGAAACCCACATACACACCTGGCAGGATCCTGATCCACTGTGAAAACCCCATACACACCTGGCAGGATCCTGATCCACTGCAAAAACCCCTTACACACTTGGCAGGATCCTGTTACACTGTGAAAACCCCATACACACCTGGCAGGATCCTGATACACTGTGAAAACACCATACACAACTGGCAGGATCCTGATCCACTGTATATACCCCATACGCACCTGGCAGGATGCCGATAAGCTGTGAAACCACCATACACACCTGGCAGGATCCTGATAAACTGCGAAACGCCCATAGGAACCTGGCAGGATCCTGATATGCTGTGAAAACCCATACACACCTGGCAGGATCCTGATACTCTGTGAAAGCCCCAGACACACCTTGCAGGATCCTGATACACTGTGAAAACCCCATACACACCTGGCAGGATCCTGATGCACTGTGAAAACCCCATTCACATCTGGCAGTTACCTGATAAACTTTGAAACCCACATACACACCTGGCAGGATCCTGATGAACTGTGAAACCCCCAGACACACCACGCAGGATCCTGATAAACTGTGAAACCCCCATACACACCTGGCAGGATCCTGATGAACTGTGAAACCCCCATACACACCTGGCAGGATCCTGATACACTGTGAAACCCCCATACACATCTTGAAGGATCCTGATGCACTGTGAAAACCCCATACACATCTTGCAGGATCCTGATGCAAAGTGAAAAGCCCATTCATATCTGGCAGTTTCCTGATAAACTTTGAAACCCACATACACACCTGGCAGGATCCTGATGAACTGTGAAACCCCCAGACACACCACGCAGGATCCTAATAAACTGTGAAATCCCCATACACACCTGGCAGGATCCTGATGAACTGTGAAACCCCCATACACACCTGGCAGGATCCAGGTAAACTGTGAAACCCACATACACGCCTGGCAGGATCCTGATAAACTGTGAAACCCCCATACACACCTGGCAGGATCCCGATACACTGTGAAAACGCCATACACACGTGGCAGGATCCTGATAAACTGTGAAACCCACATACACACCTGGCAGGAGCCTGATACACTGTGAAACCCACATACACACCTGGCAGGATCCTGATCCACTGTGAAAACCCCAGACACACCTGGCAGGATCCTGATCCACTGCGAAAACCCCTTACACACTTGGCAGGATCCTGATACACTGTGAAAACCCCATACACACCTGGCAGGATCCTGATACACTGTGAAACCCCAAACACACCTGGTAGGATCCTGAACCACTGTGAAACCCCATACAAATGTGGCAGGATCCTGATAAACTGTGAAACCCACATAAACACCTGGCAGGATCCTGATGCACTGTGAAATCCCCATACACACCTGGCAGATTCCTGATCCACTGTGGAAACCCCATACACATCTGGCAGCATCCTGTTACACTGTGAAAACCCCATACACACCTGGCAGGATCCTGATGCACTGTGAAAACCCCATACACACGATGCAGGATCCTGAGACACTGTGAAACCCCCATGCACATCTGGAAGGATCCTGATGCACTGTGAAAACCCCATACACATCTGGCAGGATCCTGATGCACTGTGAAAACCCCATTCACATCTGGCAGGTTCCTGATTAACTGTGTAACACACATACACACCTGGCAGGATCCTGATGAACTGTGAAACCCCCAGACACACCAGGCAGGATGCTGATAAACTGTGAAACCCCCATACACACCTGGCAGGATCCTTATGAACTGTGAAACCCCCTTACACACCTGGCAGGATCCTGATAAACTGTGAAACCCACATACACACCTGGCAGGATCCTGATAAACTGTGAAACCCCCATACACACCTGGCAGGATCCTGATACACTGTGAAAACCCCATACACACGTGGCAGGATCCTGATCCACTGTGAAACCCCATACACACCAGGCAGGATCCTGATAAACTGTGAAAAAAACATACACACCTGGCAGGAACCTGATACACTGTGAAACCCACAAGCACACCTGGCAGGATCCTGACACATTGTGAAAACCCCAGACACATCAGGCAGGATCCTGATAAACTGTGAAACCGACATAGACACCAGGCATGATCCTGATACACTGTGAAACCCCATACTCACGTGGCAGGAACCTGATACACTGTGAAACCCCCAGACACATCTGGAAGGATCCTGATGCACTGTGAAAAGCCCATAAACATCTGGCAGCATCCTGATGCACAGTGAAAACCACATTCACATCTGGCAGGATCCTGATAAACTGTGAAACCCACATACACACCTGGCAGGATCCTGATAAACAGTGAAACCCCCAGACACACCAGGCAGTATCCCGATAAACTGTGAAACCCCCATACACACCTGGCAGGTTTCTGACAAACTGTGAAACCCACATACACAGCTGGCAGGAAACTGATAAACTGTGAAACCAACATACACACCTGGCAGGATCCTGATTAACAGTGAAACCCCCATACACACCTGGCAGGATCCTGATAAATTGTGAAAACCCCAGACACACCTGGCTGGATCCTGATAAACGGTGAAACCCACAGACACACCTGGCAGGATCCTGATACACTGTGAAACACCCATACACACCTGGCATGATCCTGATAAACTGTGAAACCCACATACACACCTGGCAGGATCATGAGACACTGTGAAAACCCCATACACACCTGGCAGGATCCTGATACACTGTGAACAACCGCGTACACACCTGGCAGGATCCTGATACACTGTGAAAACCCCATACACACCTGGCAGGATGCTGATACACTGTGAAAACCCCGTACACACCTGGCAGGATCCTGATGCACAGTGAATACCCCAAACACACCTGGCAGGACCCTGAAACACTGTGAAACCCCACACACATTAGGCAGGATCCTGATAAAATGTGGAACCCCCAAACACACCTGGCAGGATCCTGAAAAACTGAGAAACCCACATAGACACCTGGCAGGATCCTGATCCACTGTGAAACCCCATACACACCAGGCAGGATCCTGATGCACTGTGAAACCCCCATACACACCTGGCAGGATCCTGATACACTGTGAAAACCCCATACACACGTGGCAGGATCCTGATCCACTGTGAAACCCCATACACACCAGGCAGGATCCTGATAAACTGTGAAACCCACATACACACCTGGCAGGAACCTGATACACTGTGAAACCCACAAGCACACCTGGCAGGATCCTGACACATTGTGAAAACCCCAGACACACCAGGCAGGATCCTGATAAACTGTGAATCCGACATATACACCAGGCATGATCCTGACAAACTGTGAAACCCCATACTCACGTGGCAGGATCCTGATACACTGTGAAACCCCCAGACACATCTGGAAGGATCCTGATGCACTGTGAAAAGCCCATAAACATTTGGCAGCATCCTGATGCACTTTGAAAACCCCTTTCACATCTGGCAGGATCCTGATAAACTGTGAAATCCACATACACACCTGGCAGGATCCTGATAAACAGTGAAACCCCCAGACACACCAGGCAGTATCCCGATAAACTGTGAAACCCCCATACACACCTGGCAGGTTTCAGACAAACTGTGAAACCCCCATACACACCTGGCAGGAAACTGATAAACTGTGAAACCAACATACACACCTGGCAGGATCCTGATTAACAGTGAAACCCCCATACACACCTGGCAGGATCCTGATAAATTGTGAAAACCCCAGACACACCTGGCTGGATCCTAATAAACGGTGAAACCCACAGACACACCTGGCAGGATCCTGATACACTGTGAAACACCCATACACACCTGGCATGATCCTGATAAACTGTGAAACCCACATACACACCTGGCAGGATCATGAGACACTGTGAAAACTCCATACACACATGGCAGGATTCTGATGCACAATGAAAGCCCCATACACTCCTGGCAGGGTCCTGATACACTGTGAAAACCCCACACACACCTGGCAGGATCCTGATGCACAGTGAAAACACCAAACACACCTGGCAGGATCCTGATATACTGTGAAAACCCCATACACACCTGGCAGGATCGTTATGCACTGTGAAAACCCCACACACACCTGGCAGGATCCTGATACAATGTGAAAACCCCACACCCACCTGGTAGTATCCTGATCCACTGTGAAAACCCCTTACACACCTGGCAGGATCCTGATAAAACTGTGAAAACCCCACACACTTGGGAGGATCCTGATACACTGTGAAAACCCCATACACACCTTGCAGGATCCTGATACACTGTCAAAACCCCATACACACCTGGCAGGATCCTGATGCACTGTGAAAAGCCCATTCACATCTGGCAGTTTCCTGATATCCTTTGAAACCCACATACACACCTGGCAGGATCCTGATGAACTGTGAAACCCCCAGACACACCACGCAGGATCCTGATAAACTGTGAAACCCCCATACACACCTGGCAGGATCCTGATGAACTGTGAAACCCCCATACACACCTGGCAGGATCCTGCTACACTGTGAAACCCCCTTACACATCTTGAAGGATCCTGATGCACTGTGAAAAACCCATACACATCTGGCAGGATCCTGATGCACTGTGAAAACGCCATTCACATCTGGCAGTTTCCTGATAAACTTTGAAACCCACATACACACCTGGCAGGATCCTGATGAACTGTGAAACCCCCAGACACACCACGCAGGATCCTGATAAACTGTGAAACCCCCATGCACACCTGGCAGGATCCTGATGAGCTGTGAAACCCCCATACACACCTGGCAGGATCCAGATAAACTGTGAAACCCACATACACGCCTGGCATGATCCTGATAAACTGTGAAACCCCCATACACACCTGGCAGGATCCTGATACACTGTGAAAACGCCATACACACGTGGCAGGATCCTGATCCACTGTGAAACCCCATACACACCTGGCAGGATCCTGATAAACTGTGAAACCCACATACACACCTGGCAGGAGCCTGATACACTGTGAAAACCCCATACACACCTGGCAGGATCCTGATCCACTGCGAAAACCCCTTACACACTTGGCAGGATCCTGTTACACTGTGAAAACCCCATACACACCTGGCAGGATCCTGATACACTGTGAAAACACCATACACAACTGGCAGGATCCTGATCCACTGTATATACCCCATACGCACCTGGCAGGATGCCGATAAGCTGTGAAACCACCATACACACCTGGCAGGATCCTGATAAACTGCGAAACGCCCATAGGAACCTGGCAGGATCCTGATATGCTGTGAAAACCCATACACACCTGGCAGGATCCTGATACTCTGTGAAAGCCCCAGACACACCTTGCAGGATCCTGATACACTGTGAAAACCCCATACACACCTGGCAGGATCCTGATGCACTGTGAAAACCCCATTCACATCTGGCAGTTACCTGATAAACTTTGAAACCCACATACACACCTGGCAGGATCCTGATGAACTGTGAAACCCCCAGACACACCACGCAGGATCCTGATAAACTGTGAAACCCCCATACACACCTGGCAGGATCCTGATGAACTGTGAAACCCCCATACACACCTGGCAGGATCCTGATACACTGTGAAACCCCCATACACATCTTGAAGGATCCTGATGCACTGTGAAAACCCCATACACATCTTGCAGGATCCTGATGCAAAGTGAAAACCCCATTCATATCTGGCAGTTTCCTGATAAACTTTGAAACCCACATACACACCTGGCAGGATCCTGATGAACTGTGAAACCCCCAGACACACCACGCAGGATCCTGATAAACTGTGAAAACCCCAGACACACCTGGCTGGATCCTGATAAACGGTGAAACCCACAGACACACCTGGCAGGATCCTGATACACTGTGAAACACCCATACACACCTGGCATGATCCTGATAAACTGTGAAACCCACATACACACCTGGCAGGATCATGAGACACTGTGAAAACCCCATACACACCTGGCAGGATCCTGAAACACTGTGAACAACCGCGTACACACCTGGCAGGATCCTGATACACTGTGAAAACCCCATACACACCTGGCAGGATGCTGATACACTGTGAAAACCCCGTACACACCTGGCAGGATCCTGATGCACAGTGAATACCCCAAACACACCTGGCAGGATCCTGAAACACTGTGAAACCCCACACACATTAGGCAGGATCCTGATAAAATGTGGAACCCCCAAACACACCTGGCAGGATCCTGAAAAACTGTGAAACCCACATAGACACCTGGCAGGATCCTGATCCACTGTGAAACCCCATACACACCAGGCAGGATCCTGATGCACTGTGAAACCCCCATACACACCTGGCAGGATCCTGATACACTGTGAAAACCCCATACACACGTGGCAGGATCCTGATCCACTGTGAAACCCCATACACACCAGGCAGGATCCTGATAAACTGTGAAACCCACATACACACCAGGCATGATCCTGACAAACTGTGAAACCCCATACTCACGTGGCAGGATCCTGATACACTGTGAAACCCCCAGACACATCTGGAAGGATCCTGATGCACTGTGAAAAGCCCATAAACATTTGGCAGCATCCTGATGCACTTTGAAAACCCCTTTCACATCTGGCAGGATCCTGATAAACTGTGAAATCCACATACACACCTGGCAGGATCCTGATAAACAGTGAAACCCCCAGACACACCAGGCAGTATCCCGATAAACTGTGAAACCCCCATACACACCTGGCAGGTTTCAGACAAACTGTGAAACCCCCATACACACCTGGCAGGAAACTGATAAACTGTGAAACCAACATACACACCTGGCAGGATCTTGATTAACAGTGAAACCCCCATACACACCTGGCAGGATCCTGATAAATTGTGAAAACCCCAGACACACCTGGCTGGATCCTAATAAACTGTGAAACCCACAGACACACCTGGCAGGATCCTGATACACTGTGAAACACCCATACACACCTGGCATGATCCTGATAAACTGTGAAACCCACATACACACCTGGCAGGATCATGAGACACTGTGAAAACCCCATACACACATGGCAGGATTCTGATGCACAATGAAAGCCCCATACACACCTGGCAGGGTCCTGATACACTGTGAAAACCCCACACACACCTGGCAGGATCCTGATGCACAGTGAATACCCCAAACACACCTGGCAGGATCCTGAAACACTGTGAAACCCCACACACATTAGGCAGGATCCTGATAAAATGTGGAACCCCCAAACACACCTGGCAGGATCCTGAAAAACTGTGAAACCCACATAGACACCTGGCAGGATCCTGATCCACTGTGAAACCCCATACACACCAGGCAGGATCCTGATGCACTGTGAAACCCCCATACACACCTGGCAGGATCCTGATACACTGTGAAAACCCCATACACACGTGGCAGGATCCTGATCCACTGTGAAACCCCATACACACCAGGCAGGATCCTGATAAACTGTGAAACCCACATACACACCAGGCATGATCCTGACAAACTGTGAAACCCCATACTCACGTGGCAGGATCCTGATACACTGTGAAACCCCCAGACACATCTGGAAGGATCCTGATGCACTGTGAAAAGCCCATAAACATTTGGCAGCATCCTGATGCACTTTGAAAACCCCTTTCACATCTGGCAGGATCCTGATAAACTGTGAAATCCACATACACACCTGGCAGGATCCTGATAAACAGTGAAACCCCCAGACACACCAGGCAGTATCCCGATAAACTGTGAAACCCCCATACACACCTGGCAGGTTTCAGACAAACTGTGAAACCCCCATACACACCTGGCAGGAAACTGATAAACTGTGAAACCAACATACACACCTGGCAGGATCCTGATTAACAGTGAAACCCCCATACACACCTGGCAGGATCCTGATAAATTGTGAAAACCCCAGACACACCTGGCTGGATCCTAATAAACGGTGAAACCCACAGACACACCTGGCAGGATCTTGATACACTGTGAAACACCCATACACACCTGGCATGATCCTGATAAACTGTGAAACCCACATACACACCTGGCAGGATCATGAGACACTGTGAAAACCCCATACACACATGGCAGGATTCTGATGCACAATGAAAGCCCCATACACACCTGGCAGGGTCCTGATACACTGTGAAAACCCCACACACACCTGGCAGGATCCTGATGCACAGTGAAAACACCAAACACACCTGGCAGGATCCTGATATACTGTGAAAACCCCATACACACCTGGCAGGATCGTTATGCACTGTGAAAACCCCACACACACCTGGCAGGATCCTGATACAATGTGAAAACCCCACACACACCTGGTAGTATCCTGATCCACTGTGAAAACCCCTTACACACCTGGCAGGATCCTGATAAAACTGTGAAAACCCCACACACTTGGGAGGATCCTGATACACTGTGAAAACCCCATACACACCTTGCAGGATCCTGATACACTGTGAAAACCCCATGCACACCTGGCAGGATCCTGATGCACTGTGAAAAGCCCATTCACATCTGGCAGTTTCCTGATATCCTTTGAAACCCACATACACACCTGGCAGGATCCTGATGAACTGTGAAACCCCCAGACACACCACGCAGGATCCTGATAAACTGTGAAACCCCCATACACACCTGGCAGGATCCTGATGAACTGTGAAACCCCCATACACACCTGGCAGGATCCTGATACACTGTGAAACCCCCTTACACATCTTGAAGGATCCTGATGCACTGTGAAAAACCCATACACATCTGGCAGGATCCTGATGCACTGTGAAAACCCCATTCACATCTGGCAGTTTCCTGATAAACTGTGAAACCCACATACACACCTGGCAGGATCCTGATGAACTGTGAAACCCCCAGACACACCACGCAGGATCCTGATAAACTGTGAAACCCCCATGCACACCTGGCAGGATCCTGATGAGCTGTGAAACCCCCATACACACCTGGCAGGATCCAGATAAACTGTGAAACCCACATACACGCCTGGCAGGATCCTGATAAACTGTGAAACCCCCATACACACCTGGCAGGATCCTGATACACTGTGAAAACGCCATACACACGTGGCAGGATCCTGATCCACTGTGAAACCCCATACACACCTGGCAGGATCCTGATAAACTGTGAAACCCACATACACACCTGGCAGGAGCCTGATACACTGTGAAACCCACATACACACCTGGCAGGATCCTGATCCACTGTGAAAACCCCATACACACCTGGCAGGATCCTGATCCACTGCGAAAACCCCTTACACACTTGGCAGGATCCTGTTACACTGTGAAAACCCCATACACACCTGGCAGGATCCTGATACACTGTGAAAACACCATACACAACTGGCAGGATCCTGATCCACTGTATATACCCCATACGCACCTGGCAGGATGCCGATAAGCTGTGAAACCACCATACACACCTGGCAGGATCCTGATAAACTGCGAAACGCCCATAGGAACCTGGCAGGATCCTGATATGCTGTGAAAACCCATACACACCTGGCAGGATCCTGATACTCTGTGAAAGCCCCAGACACACCTTGCAGGATCCTGATACACTGTGAAAACCCCATACACACCTGGCAGGATCCTGATGCACTGTGAAAACCCCATTCACATCTGGCAGTTACCTGATAAACTTTGAAACCCACATACACACCTGGCAGGATCCTGATGAACTGTGAAACCCCCATACACACCTGGCAGGATCCTGATACTCTGTGAAAGCCCCAGACACACCTTGCAGGATCCTGATACACTGTGAAAACCCCATACACACCTGGCAGGATCCTGATGAACCGTGAAACCCCCAGACACACCACGCAGGATCCTGATAAACTGTGAAACCCCCATACACACCTGGCAGGATCCTGATGAACTGTGAAACCCCCATACACACCTGGCAGGATCCTGATACACTGTGAAACCCCCATACACATCTTGAAGGATCCTGATGAACTGTGAAAACCCCATACACATCTTGCAGGATCCTGATGCAAAGTGAAAACCCCATTCATATCTGGCAGTTTCCTGATAAACTTTGAAACCCACATACACACCTGGCAGGATCCTGATGAACTGTGAAACCCCCAGACACACCACGCAGGATCCTGATAAACTGTGAAACCCCCATACACACCTGGCAGGATCCTGATGAACTGTGAAACCCCGATACACACCTGGCAGGATCCAGATAAACTGTGAAACCCACATACACGCCTGGCAGGATCCTGATAAACTGTGAAACCCCCATACACACCTGGCAGGATCCTGATACACTGTGAAACCCCCATACACATCTTGAAGAATCCTGAACCCCCATACACACCTGGCAGGATCCCGATACACTGTGAAAACGCCATACACACGTGGCAGGATCCTGATAAACTGTGAAACCCACATACACACCTGGCAGGAGCCTGATACACTGTGAAACCCACATACACACCTGGCAGGATCCTGATCCACTGTGAAAACCCCAGACACACCTGGCAGGATCCTGATCCACTGCGAAAACCCCTTACACACTTGGCAGGATCCTGATACACTGTGAAAACCCCATACACACCTGGCAGGATCCTGATACACTGTGAAACCCCAAACACACCTGGTAGGATCCTGAACCACTGTGAAACCCCATACAAATGTGGCAGGATCCTGATAAACTGTGAAACCCACATAAACACCTGGCAGGATCCTGATGCACTGTGAAATCCCCATACACACCTGGCAGGTTCCTGATCCACTGTGGAAACCCCATACACATCTGGCAGCATCCTGTTACACTGTGAAAACCCCATACACACCTGGCAGGATCCTGATGCACTGTGAAAACCCCATACACACGATGCAGGATCCTGAGACACTGTGAAACCCCCATGCACATCTGGAAGGATCCTGATGCACCGTGAAAACCCCATACACATCTGGCAGGATCCTGATGCACTGTGAAAACCCCATTCACATCTGGCAGGTTCCTGATTAACTGTGTAACACACATACACACCTGGCAGGATCCTGATGAACTGTGAAACCCCCAGACACACCAGGCAGGATGCTGATAAACTGTGAAACCCCCATACACACCTGGCAGGATCCTTATGAACTGTGAAACCCCCTTACACACCTGGCAGGATCCTGATAAACTGTGAAACCCACATACACACCTGGCAGGATCCTGATAAACTGTGAAACCCCCATACACACCTGGCAGGATCCTGATACACTGTGAAAACCCCATACACACGTGGCAGGATCCTGATCCACTGTGAAACCCCATACACACCAGGCAGGATCCTGATAAACTGTGAAAAAAACATACACACCTGGCAGGAACCTGATACACTGTGAAACCCACAAGCACACCTGGCAGGATCCTGACACATTGTGAAAACCCCAGACACATCAGGCAGGATCCTGATAAACTGTGAAACCGACATAGACACCAGGCATGATCCTGATACACTGTGAAACCCCATACTCACGTGGCAGGAACCTGATACACTGTGAAACCCCCAGACACATCTGGAAGGATCCTGATGCACTGTGAAAAGCCCATAAACATCTGGCAGCATCCTGATGCACAGTGAAAACCCCATTCACATCTGGCAGGATCCTGATAAACTGTGAAACCCACATACACACCTGGAAGGATCCTGATAAACAGTGAAACCCCCAGACACACCAGGCAGTATCCCGATAAACTGTGAAACCCCCATACACACCTGGCAGGTTTCTGACAAACTGTGAAACCCACATACACAGCTGGCAGGAAACTGATAAACTGTGAAACCAACATACACACCTGGCAGGATCCTGATTAACAGTGAAACCCCCATACACACCTGGCAGGATCCTGATAAATTGTGAAAACCCCAGACACACCTGGCTGGATCCTGATAAACGGTGAAACCCACAGACACACCTGGCAGGATCCTGATACACTGTGAAACACCCATACACACCTGGCATGATCCTGATAAACTGTGAAACCCACATACACACCTGGCAGGATCATGAGACACTGTGAAAACCCCATACACACCTGGCAGGATTCTGATGCACAATGAAAGCCCCATACACACCTGGCAGGGTCCTGGTACACTGTGAAAACCCCACACACACCTGGCAGGATCCTGATGCCCAGTGAAAACACCAAACACACCTGGCAGGATCCTGATATACTGTGAAAACCCCATACACACCTGGCAGGATCCTTCTGCACGGTGAAAACCCCACACACACCTGGCAGGATCCTGATACACTGTGAAAACCCCACACACACCTGGTAGTATCCTGATCCACTGTGAAAACCCCTTACACACCTGGCAGAATCCTGATAAAACTGTGAAATCCCCACACACTTGGGAGGATCCTGATACACTGTGAAAACCCCATACACACCTGGCAGGATCCTGATACTCTGTGAAAGCCCCAGACACACCTTGCAGGATCCTGATACACTGTGAAAACCCCATACACACCTGGCAGGATCCTGATGCACTGTGAAAACCCCATTCACATCTGGCAGTTACCTGATAAACTTTGAAACCCACATACACACCTGGCAGGATCCTGATGAACTGTGAAACCCCCAGACACACCACGCAGGATCCTGATAAACTGTGAAACCCCCATACACACCTGGCAGGATCCTTATGAACTGTGAAACCCCCATACACACCTGGCAGGATCCTGATACACTGTGAAACCCCCATACACATCTTGAAGGATCCTGATGCACTGTGAAAACCCCATACACATCTTGCAGGATCCTGATGCAAAGTGAAAACCCCATTCATATCTGGCAGTTTCCTGATAAACTTTGAAACCCACATACACACCTGGCAGGATCCTGATGAACTGTGAAACCCCCAGACACACCACGCAGGATCCTGATAAACTGTGAAACCCCCATACACACCTGGCAGGATCCTGATGAACTGTGAAACCCCCATACACACCTGGCAAGATCCAGATAAACTGTGAAACCCACATACACGCCTGGCAGGATCCTGATAAACTGTGAAACCCCCATACACACCTGGCAGGATCCCGATACACTGTGAAAACGCCATACACACGTGGCAGGATCCTGATAAACTGTGAAACCCACATACACACCTGGCAGGAGCCTGATACACTGTGAAACCCACATACACACCTGGCAGGATCCTGATCCACTGTGAAAACCCCAGACACACCTGGCAGGATCCTGATCCACTGCGAAAACCCCTTACACACTTGGCAGGATCCTGATACACTGTGAAAACCCCATACACACCTGGCAGGATCCTGATACACTGTGAAAACACCATACACAACTGACAGGATCCTGATCCACTGTATATACCCCATACGCACCTGGCAGGATGCCGATAAACTGTGAAACCACCATACACACCTGGCAGGATCCTGATAAACTGCGAAACGCCCATCCACACCTGGCAGGATCCTGATATGCTGTGAAAACCCATACACACCTGGCAGGATCCTGAGATGCTGTGAAACCCCCATACACACCTGGCAGGAGCCTGATGCACTGTGAAATCCCCGTACACACCTGGCAGGTTCCTGATGCACAGTGAAACCCCATTCACATCTGGCAGGATCCTGAGACACAGTGAAACCCCATTCACATCTGGCAGGATCCTGATACACTGTGAAAACCCCATACACACCTGGCAGGATCGTGATACACTGTGAAACCCCATACACACCTGGCAGGATCCTGATACACAGTGACACCCCCATACACACCTGGCAGGATCCTGATCCACTGTGAAAACTCCTTACACGCCTGGCAGGACCTTGATAAACTGTGAAACCCCCATACACACCTGGCAGGATCCTGATACACTGTGAAAACGCCATACACACGTGGCAGGATCCTGATAAACTGTGAAACCCACATACACACCTGGCAGGAGCCTGATACACTGTGAAACCCACATACACACCTGGCAGGATCCTGATCCACTGTGAAAACCCCAGACACACCTGGCAGGATCCTGATCCACTGCGAAAACCCCTTACACACTTGGCAGGATCCTGATACACTGTGAAAACCCCATACACACCTGGCAGGATCCTGATACACTGTGAAAACACCATACACAACTGACAGGATCCTGATCCACTGTATATACCCCATACGCACCTGGCAGGATGCCGATAAACTGTGAAACCACCATACACACCTGGCAGGATCCTGATAAACTGCGAAACGCCCATCCACACCTGGCAGGATCCTGATATGCTGTGAAAACCCATACACACCTGGCAGGATCCTGAGATGCTGTGAAACCCCCATACACACCTGGCAGGAGCCTGATGCACTGTGAAATCCCCGTACACACCTGGCAGGTTCCTGATGCACAGTGAAACCCCATTCACATCTGGCAGGATCCTGAGACACAGTGAAACCCCATTCACATCTGGCAGGATCCTGATACACTGTGAAAACCCCATACACACCTGGCAGGATCGTGATACACTGTGAAACCCCATACACACCTGGCAGGATCCTGATACACAGTGACACCCCCATACACACCTGGCAGGATCCTGATCCACTGTGAAAACTCCTTACACGCCTGGCAGGACCTTGATAAACTGTGAACACCCCATACACACCTGGCAGGATCCTGATACACTGTGAAATCCCTGACATACCTGGCAGGATCCTGATCCACTGTGAAAACCCTTTACACACCTGGCAGGATCCTGATCCACTGTGAAAACTCCATACACATCTGTCAGGATCGTGATCCACTGTGAAAACCCCGTACACACCTGGCAGGATCCTGATCCACTGTGAAACCCCATTCACATCTGGCAGGATCCTGATAAACTGTGAAACCCACATACACACCTGGCAGGATCCTGATACACTGTCAATACCCCATACACACCTAGCATGATCCTGATGCACAGTGAAACCCCAGACACACCTGGCAGGTTCCTGAACCACTGTGAAACCCCGTGCACACGTAGCAGGATCCTGATAAACTGTGAAACCCACATACACACCTGGCAGGATCCTGATGCAATGTGAAATCCCCGTAGACACCTGGCAGGTTCCTGATCCACTGTGAAAACCCCATACACATCTGGCAGGATCCTGATACACTGTGAAAACCCCATACACACCTGGCAGGATCCTGATACACTGTGAACAACCGCGTACACACCTGGCAGGATCCTGATACACTGTGAAAACCCCATACACACCTGGCAGGATGCTGATACACTGTGAAAACCCCGTACACACCTGGCAGGATCCTGATGCACAGTGAATACCCCAAACACACCTGGCAGGATCCTGAAACACTGTGAAACCCCACACACATTAGGCAGGATCCTGATAAAATGTGGAACCCCCAAACACACCTGGCAGGATCCTGAAAAACTGAGAAACCCACATAGACACCTGCAGGATCCTGATCCACTGTGAAACCCCATACACACCAGGCAGGATCCTGATGCACTGTGAAACCCCCATACACACCTGGCAGGATCCTGATACACTGTGAAAGCCCCATACACACGTGGCAGGATCCTGATCCACTGTGAAACCCCATACACACCAGGCAGGATCCTGATAAACTGTGAAACCCACATACACACCTGGCAGGAACCTGATACACTGTGAAACCCACAAGCACACCTGGCAGGATCCTGACACATTGTGAAAACCCCAGACACACCAGGCAGGATCCTGATAAACTGTGAATCCGACATATACACCAGGCATGATCCTGACAAACTGTGAAACCCCATACTCACGTGGCAGGATCCTGATACACTGTGAAACCCCCAGACACATCTGGAAGGATCCTGATGCACTGTGAAAAGCCCATAAACATTTGGCAGCATCCTGATGCACTTTGAAAACCCCTTTCACATCTGGCAGGATCCTGATAAACTGTGAAATCCACATACACACCTGGCAGGATCCTGATAAACAGTGAAACCCCCAGACACACCAGGCAGTATCCCGATAAACTGTGAAACCCCCATACACACCTGGCAGGTTTCAGACAAACTGTGAAACCCCCATACACACCTGGCAGGAAACTGATAAACTGTGAAACCAACATACACACCTGGCAGGATCCTGATTAACAGTGAAACCCCCATACACACCTGGCAGGATCCTGATAAATTGTGAAAACCCCAGACACACCTGGCTGGATCCTAATAAACGGTGAAACCCACAGACACACCTGGCAGGATCCTGATGAACTGTGAAACCCCCATACACACCTGGCAGGATCCAGATAAACTGTGAAACCAACATACACGCCTGGCAGGATCCTGATAAACTGTGAAACCCCCATACACACCTGGCAGGATCCCGATACACTGTGAAAACGCCATACACACGTGGCAGGATCCTGATAAACTGTGAAACCCACATACACACCTGGCAGGAGCCTGATACACTGTGAAACCCACATACACACCTGGCAGGATCCTGATCCACTGTGAAAACCCCAGACACACCTGGCAGGATCCTGATCCACTGCGAAAACCCCTTACACACTTGGCAGGATCCTGATACACTGTGAAAACCCCATACACACCTGGCAGGATCCTGATACACTGTGAAAACACCATACACAACTGACAGGATCCTGATCCACTGTATATACCCCATACGCACCTGGCAGGATGCCGATAAACTGTGAAACCACCATACACACCTGGCAGGATCCTGATAAACTGCGAAACGCCCATCCACACCTGGCAGGATCCTGATATGCTGTGAAAACCCATACACACCTGGCAGGATCCTGAGATGCTGTGAAACCCCCATACACACCTGGCAGGAGCCTGATGCACTGTGAAATCCCCGTACACACCTGGCAGGTTCCTGATGCACAGTGAAACCCCATTCACATCTGGCAGGATCCTGAGACACAGTGAAACCCCATTCACATCTGGCAGGATCCTGATACACTGTGAAAACCCCATACACACCTGGCAGGATCGTGATACACTGTGAAACCCCATACACACCTGGCAGGATCCTGATACACAGTGACACCCCCATACACGCCTGGCAGGATCCTGATCCACTGTGAAAACTCCTTACACGCCTGGCAGGACCTTGATAAACTGTGAACACCCCATACACACCTGGCAGGATCCTGATACACTGTGAAATCCCTGACATACCTGGCAGGATCCTGATCCACTGTGAAAACCCTTTACACACCTGGCAGGATCCAGATCCACTGTGAAAACTCCATACACATCTGTCAGGATCGTGATCCACTGTGAAAACCCCGTACACACCTGGCAGGATCCTGATCCACTGTGAAACCCCATTCACATCTGGCAGGATCCTGATAAACTGTGAAACCCACATACACACCTGGCAGGATCCTGATACACTGTCAATACCCCATACACACCTAGCATGATCCTGATGCACAGTGAAACCCCAGACACACCTGGCAGGTTCCTGAACCACTGTGAAACCCCGTGCACACGTAGCAGGATCCTGATAAACTGTGAAACCCACATACACACCTGGCAGGATCCTGATGCAATGTGAAATCCCCGTAGACACCTGGCAGGTTCCTGATCCACTGTGAAAACCCCATACACATCTGGCAGGATCCTGATACACTGTGAAAACCCCATACACACCTGGCAGGATCCTGATACACTGTGAACAACCGCGTACACACCTGGCAGGATCCTGATACACTGTGAAAACCCCATACACACCTGGCAGGATGCTGATACACTGTGAAAACCCCGTACACACCTGGCAGGATCCTGATGCACAGTGAATACCCCAAACACACCTGGCAGGATCCTGAAACACTGTGAAACCCCACACACATTAGGCAGGATCCTGATAAAATGTGGAACCCCCAAACACACCTGGCAGGATCCTGAAAAACTGTGAAACCCACATAGACACCTGGCAGGATCCTGATCCACTGTGAAACCCCATACACACCAGGCAGGATCCTGATGCACTGTGAAACCCCCATACACACCTGGCAGGATCCTGATACACTGTGAAAACCCCATACACACGTGGCAGGATCCTGATCCACTGTGAAACCCCATACACACCAGGCAGGATCCTGATAAACTGTGAAACCCACATACACACCTGGCAGGAACCTGATACACTGTGAAACCCACAAGCACACCTGGCAGGATCCTGACACATTGTGAAAACCCCAGACACACCAGGCAGGATCCTGATAAACTGTGAATCCGACATATACACCAGGCATGATCCTGACAAACTGTGAAACCCCATACTCACGTGGCAGGATCCTGATACACTGTGAAACCCCCAGACACATCTGGAAGGATCCTGATGCACTGTGAAAAGCCCATAAACATTTGGCAGCATCCTGATGCACTTTGAAAACCCCTTTCACATCTGGCAGGATCCTGATAAACTGTGAAATCCACATACACACCTGGCAGGATCCTGATAAACAGTGAAACCCCCAGACACACCAGGCAGTATCCCGATAAACTGTGAAACCCCCATACACACCTGGCAGGTTTCAGACAAACTGTGAAACCCCCATACACACCTGGCAGGAAACTGATAAACTGTGAAACCAACATACACACCTGGCAGGATCCTGATTAACAGTGAAACCCCCATACACACCTGGCAGGATCCTGATAAATTGTGAAAACCCCAGACACACCTGGCTGGATCCTAATAAACGGTGAAACCCACAGACACACCTGGCAGGATCCTGATACACTGTGAAACACCCATACACACCTGGCATGATCCTGATAAACTGTGAAACCCACATACACACCTGGCAGGATCATGAGACACTGTGAAAACCCCAGACACACATGGCAGGATTCTGATGCACAATGAAAGCCCCATACACACCTGGCAGGGTCCTGATACACTGTGAAAACCCCACACACACCTGGCAGGATCCTGATGCACAGTGAAAACACCAAACACACCTGGCAGGATCCTGATATACTGTGAAAACCCCATACACACCTGGCAGGATCGTTATGCACTGTGAAAACCCCACACACACCTGGCAGGATCCTGATACAATGTGAAAACCCCACACACACCTGGTAGTATCCTGATCCACTGTGAAAACCCCTTACACACCTGGCAGGATCCTGATAAAACTGTGAAAACCCCACACACTTGGGAGGATCCTGATACACTGTGAAAACCCCATACACACCTTGCAGGATCCTGATACACTGTGAAAACCCCCAGACACACCACGCAGGATCCTGATAAACTGTGAAACCCCCATACACACCTGGCAGGATCCTGATGAACTGTGAAACCCCCATACACACCTGGCAGGATCCTGATAAACTGTGAAACCCCCATACACATCTTGAAGGATCCTGATGCACTGTGGAAACCCCATTCACATCTGGCAGTTTCCTGATAAACTTTGAAACCCACATACACACCTGGCAGGATCCTGATGAACTGTGAAACCCCCAGACACACCACGCAGGATCCTGATAAACTGTGAAACCCCCATGCACACCTGGCAGGATCCTGATGAGCTGTGAAACCCCCATACACACCTGGCAGGATCCAGATAAACTGTGAAACCCACATACACGCCTGGCAGGATCCTGATAAACTGTGAAACCCCCATACACACCTGGCAGGATCCTGATACACTGTGAAAACGCCATACACACGTGGCAGGATCCTGATCCACTGTGAAACCCCATACACACCTGGCAGGATCCTGATAAACTGTGAAACCCACATACACACCTGGCAGGAGCCTGATACACTGCGAAACCCACATACACACCTGGCAGGATCCTGATCCACTGTGAAAACCCCATACACACCTGGCAGGATCCTGATCCACTGCGAAAACCCCTTACACACTTGGCAGGATCCTGTTACTCTGTGAAAACCCCATACACACCTGGCAGGATCCTGATACACTGTGAAAACACCATACACAACTGGAAGGATCCTGATCCACTGTATATACCCCATACGCACCTGGCAGGATGCCGATAAGCTGTGAAACCACCATACACACCTGGCAGGATCCTGATAAACTTCGAAACGCCCATAGGAACCTGGCAGGATCCTGATATGCTGTGAAAACCCATACACACCTGGCAGGATCCTGAGATACTGTGAAACCCCCATACACACCTGGCAGGAGCCTGATGCACTGTGAAATCCCCGTACACACCTGGCAGGTTCCTGATGCACAGTGAAACCCCATTCACATCTGGCAGGATCCTGAGACACAGTGAAACCCCATTCACATCTGGCAGGATCCTGATACACTGTGAAAACCCCATACACACCTGGCAGGATCGTGATACACTGTGAAACCCCATACACACCTGGCAGGATCCTGATACACAGTGACACCCCCATACACACCTGGCAGGATCCTGATCCACTGTGAAAACTCCTTACACGCCTGACAGGACCTTGATAAACTGTGAACACCCCATACACACCTGGCAGGATCCTGATACACTGTGAAATCCCTGACATACCTGGCAGGATCCTGATCCACTGTGAAAACCCTTTACACACCTGGCAGAATCCAGATCCACTGTGAAAACTGCATACACATCTGTCAGGATACTGATCCACTGTGAAAACCCCGTACACACCTGGCAGGATCCTGATCCACTGTGAAACCCCATTCACATCTGGCAGGATCCTGATAAACTGTGAAACCCACATACACACCTGGCAGGATCCTGAGACACTGTCAAAACCCCATACACACCTAGCATGATCCTGATGCACGGTGAAACCCCAGACACACCTGGCAGGTTCCTGAACCACTGTGAAACCCCGTGCACACGTAGCAGGATCCTGATAAACTGTGAAACCCACCTACACACCTGGCAGGATCCTGATGCAATGTGAAATCCCCGTAGACACCTGGCAGGTTCCTGATCCACTGTGAAAACCCCATACACATCTGGCAGGATCCTGATACACTGTGAAAACCCCATACACACCTGGCAGGATCCTGATACACTGTGAACAACCGCGTACACACCTGGCAGGATCCTGATACACTGTGAAAACCCCATACACACCTGGCAGGATGCTGATACACTGTGAAAACCCCGTACACACCTGGCAGGATCCTGATGCACAGTGAATACCCCAAACACACCTGGCAGGATCCTGAAACACTGTGAAACCCCACACACATGTGGCAGGATCCTGATAAATTGTGGAACCCCCAAACACACCTGGCAGGATCCTGATAAACTGTGAAACCCACAAAGACAGCAGGCAGGATCCTGATCCACTGTGAAACCCCATCCACATCAGGCAGGATCCTGATGCACTGTGAAAACCCCAGACACACCAGGCAGGATCCTGATTATCTGTGAAACCCCCATACACACCTGGCAGGATCCTGATACACTGTGAAAACGCCATGCACACGTGGCAGGATCCTGATCCACTGTGAAACCCCATACTCATCTGGCAGGATCCTGATAAACTGTGAAACCCACATACACACCTGGCAGGAGCCTGATACACTGTGAAACCAACATACACACCTGGCAGGATCCTGATCCACTGCGAAAACCCCATAGACATGTGGCAGGATCCAGATAAACTGTGGAACCCCCAAACACACCTGGCAGGATCCTGATAAACTGTGAAACCCACATCGACACCTGGCAGGATCCTGATCCACTGTGAAACGCCATACACACGAGGCAGGATCCTGAAACACTGTGAAAACCGCATACACACCTGGCAGGATCCTGATGCAGTGTGAAAACCCCATACACACCAGGCAGGATCCTGATAAACTGTGAAACCCACAAACACACCTGGCAGGATCCTGATACACTGTGAAAACCCCATACACACCTGGCAGGATCCTGAAACACTGTGAAAACCGCATACACACCTGGCAGGATCCTGATGCACTGTGAAAATCCCATACACATCTGGAAGGATCCTGATGCTCTGTGAAACCTCATACACATCTGGCAGGATCCTGATGCACTGTGAAATCCCCAGACACACCAGGCAGGATCCTGATAAAGTGTGAAACCCACATAAACACGATGCAACATCCTGATACACTGTGAAACCCCCATACACATCTGGAAGGATCCTGATGCACTGTGAAAACCTCATACACATCTGGCAGGATCATGATGCACTGTGAAAACCCCATTCACATCTGGCAGTTTCCTGATAAACATTGAAACCCACATACACACCTGGCAGGATCCTGATGAACTGTGAAACCCCCAGACACACCAGGCAGGATCCTGATAAACTGTGAAACCCACATACGCACCTGGCAGGATCCTGATGAACTGTGAAACCCCCAGACACACCAGGCATGATCCTGATAAACTGTGAAACCCCCCATACACATCTGGAAGGATCCTGATGCACTGTTAAAACCCATATACATCTGGCAGGATCCTGATGCACTGTGAAAACCCCAGACACACCAGGCAAGATTCTGATATACTGTGAAACCCACATACACATCTGGAAGGATCCTGATGCACTGTGAAAACCCCATACACATCTTGCAGTTTCCTGATAAACTGTGAAACCCACATACACACCAGGCAGGATCCTGATGAACTGTGAAACCCCCAGACACACCAGGCAGGATCCTGAAAAACTGTGAAACCCCCATACACACCTGGCAGGATCCTGATGAACTGTGAAACCCCCATACACACCTGGCAGGATCCTGATAAACAGTGAAACCCACATACACACCTGGCAGGATCCTGATCCTCTGTGAAAACCCCATACACACCTGGCAGGATCCTGATCCACTGCGAAAACCCCAAACACACCTGGCAGGATACTGAACCACTGTGAAACCCCCATACACACCTGGCAGGATCCTGATGAACTGTGAAACCCCCATACACACCTGGCAGGATCCTGATAAACAGTGAAACCCACATACACACCTGGCAGGATCCTGATAATCTGTGAAACCCCCATACACACCTGGCAGGATCCTGATCCACTGTGAAACCCCATACACATCTGGCAGGATCCTGATAAACTGTGAAACCCACATACACACCTGGCAGGAGCCTGATACACTGTGAAACCAACATACACACCTGGCAGGATACTGATCCACTGTGAAAACCCCATACACACCTGGCAGGATCCTGATCCACTGCGAAAACCCCAAACACACCTGGCAGGATCCTGAACCACTGTGAAACCCCATACACATGTGGCAGGATCCTGATAAACTGTGGAACCCCCAAACACACCTGGCAGGATCCTGATAAACTGTGAAACCCACATAGACAACTGGCAGGATCCTGATCCACTGTGAAACCCCATACACACGAGGCAGGATCCCGAAACACTGTGAAAACCGCATACACACCTGGCAGGATCCTGATGCAGTGTGAAAACCCCATACACACCAGGCAGGATCCTGATAAACTGTGAAACCCACAAACACACCTGGCAGGATCCTGATACACTGTGAAAACCCCATACACACCTGGCAGGATCCTGAAACACTGTGAAAACCGCATACACACCTGGCAGGATCCTGATGCACTGTGAAAATCCCATACACATCTGGAAGGATCCTGATGCACTGTGAAACCTCATACACATCTGGCAGGATCCTGATGCACTGTGAAATCCCCAGACACACCAGGCAGGATCCTGATAAAGTGTGAAACCCACATACACACGATGCAGCATCCTGATACACTGTGAAACCCCCATACACATCTGGAAGGATCCTGATGCACTGTGAAAACCCCATACACATCTGGCAGGATCATGATGCACTGTGAAAACCCCATTCACATCTGGCAGTTTCCTGATAAACATTGAAACCCACATACACACCTGGCAGGATCCTGATGAACTGTGAAACCCCCAGACACACCAGGCAGGATCCTGATAAACTGTGAAACCCACATACACACCTGGCAGGATCCTGATGAACTGTGAAAACCCCAGACACACCAGGCAGGATCCTGATAAACTGTGAAACCCCCCATACACATCTGGAAGGATCCTGATGCACTGTTAAAACCCATACACATCTGGCAGGATCCTGATGCACTGTGAAAACCCCAGACACACCAGGCAGGATTCTGATATACTGTGAAACCCACATACACACCTGGCAGGATCCTGATGAACTGTGAACCCCCATACACACCTGGCAGGATCCTGATAAACTGTGAAACCCACATACACACCTGGCAGGATCCTGATAAACTGCGAAACCCCATACACACGATGCAGGATCCTGATACACTGTGAAAACCCCATACACACGTGGCAGGATCCTGATCCACTGTGAAACCCCATACACACGATGCAGGATCCTGATACACTGTGAAAACCCCATACACACGTGGCAGGATCCTGATCCACTGTGAAACCCCATACACACCAGGCAGGATCCTGATAAACTGTGAAACCCACATACACACCTGGCAGGATCCTGATGCACTGTGAAAACCCCATACACATCTGGAAGTATCCTGATGCATTGTGAAAACCCCATACACATCTGGCAGGATCCTGATGCACTGTGAAAACCCCATTCACATCTGGCAGTTTCCTGTTAAACTTTGAAACCCACATACACACCTGGCAGTATCCCGATGAACTGTGAAACACCCAGACACACCAGGCAGGATCCTGATAAACTGTGAAACCCCCATACACACCTGGCAGGATCCTGATAAACTGTGAAACCCACATACACACCTGTCAGGATCCTGATAAACTGTGAAACCCCCATACACACCTGTCAGGATCCTGATACACTGTGAAAACGCCATACACACGTGGCAGCATCCTGATCTACTGTGAAACCCCATACACACCAGGCAGGATCCTGATAAACTGTGAAACCCACATACAAACCTGGCAGGAGCCTGATACACTGGGAAACCCACATACACAGCTGACAGTATCCTGATCCACTGTGAAAACCCCATACACACCTGGCAGGATCCTGATACACTGTGAAAACACCATACACACTCGGCAGGATCCTGATCCACTGTATATACACCATACGCACCTGGCAGGATGCTGATAAACTGTGAAACCCCCTTACACACCTGGCAGGATCCTGATACACTGTGAAACCCCATACACAACTGGCAGGATCCTGATAAACAGTGACACCCCCATACACACCTGGCAGGATCCTGATCCACTGTGAAAACTCCATGCACGCCTGGCAGGACCTTGATAAACTGTGAACACCCCATACACACCTGGCAGGATCCTGATACACTGTGAAACCCCTGACATACCTGGCAGGATCCTGATCCACTGTGAAAACCCCTTACACACCTGGCAGGATCCAGATCCACTGTGAAAACTCCATACACATCTGGCAGGATCGTGATCCACTGCGAAAACCCCGTACATACCTGGCAGGATCCTGATCCAATGTGAAACCCCATTCACATCTGGCAGGATCCTGACAAACTGTGAAACCAACATAAACACCTGGCAGGATCCTGATACACTGTCAAATCCCCATACACACCAAGCATGATCCTGATGCACAGTGAAACCCCAGACACACCTGGCAGGATCCTGAACCACTGTGAAACCCCATACACAAGTGGCAGGATCCTGATAAACTGTGAAACCCACATACACACCTGGCAGGATCCTGATACACTGTGAAATCCCCGTAGACACCTGGCAGGTTCCTGATCCACTGTGAAAACCCCATACACATCTGGCAGGATCCTGATGCAGTGTGAAAACCCCATACACACCTGGCAAGATCCTGATACACTGTGAACAACCCCGTACACACCAGGCAGGATCCTGATAAACTGTGAAACCCCCATACACACCTGGCAGGATTCTGATGAACTGTGAAACCCCCATACACACCTGTCAGGATCCTGATAAACTGTGAAACCCACATACACACCTGGCAGGATCCTGATAAATTGTGAAACCCCATACACACGATGCAGGATCCTGATACACTGTGAAAGCCCCATACACACGTGGCCGGATCCTGATCCACTGTGAAACCCCACACACACCAGGCAGGATCCTGATAAACTGTGAAACCCACAGACACACGATGCAGGATCCTGATACACTGTGAAACCCCCATACACATCTGGAAGGATCCTGATGCACTGTGAAATACCCATACACATCTGGCAGTTTCCTGATAAACTTTGAAACCCACATGCACACCTGGCAGGATCCTGATGAACTGTGAAACCCCCAGACACACCAGGCAGGATCCTGATAAACTGTGAAACCCCCATACACACCTGGCAGGATCCTGATGAACTGTGAAACGCCCATACACACCTGGCAGGATCCTGATAAACTGTGAAACCCACAGACACACCTGGCAGGATCCTGATAAACTGTGAAACCCCCATACACACCTGGCAGGATCCTGATACACTGTGAAAACGCCATACACACGTGGCAGGATCCTGATCCACTGTGAAACCCCATAAACACCAGGCAGGATCCTGATAATCTGTGAAACCCACATACACACCTGGCAGGAGCCTGATACACTGGGAAACCCACATACACACCTGGCAGGATCCTGATCCACTGCGAAAACCCCATACACACTTGGCAGGATCCTCATACACTGTGAAAACCCCATACACACCTGGCAGGATCCTGATACACTGTGAAAACACGATACACACTTGGCAGGATCCTGATCCACTGTATGTACACCATACGCACCTGGCAGGATGCTGATAAACTGTGAAACCCCCATACACACCTGGCAGAATCCAGATAAACTGTGAAACCCCCATACACACTTGGCAGGATCCTGATATGCTGTGAAAACCCATACACACCTGGCAGGATCCTGATATACTGTGAAACCCCCATACACATCTGGCAGGAGCCTGATGCACTGTGAAATCCCCGTACACACCTGGCAGGTTCCTGATGCACAGTGAAACCCCATTCACATCTGGCAGGACCTAATACACAGTGAAACCCCATTCACATCTGGCAGGATCCTGATACACCGTGAAACCCCATACACAACTGGCAGGATCCTGATAAACAGTGACACCCCCATACACTCCTGGCAGGATCCTGATCCACTGTGAAAACTCCATGCACGCCTGGCAGGACCTTGATAAACTGTGAACACCCCATACACACCTGGCAGGATCCGGATACACTGTGAAACCCCTGACATACCTGGCAGGATCCTGATCCACTGTGAAAACCCCTTACACACCTGGCAGGATCCAGATCCACTGTGAAAACTCCATACACATCTGGCAGGATCGAGATCCACTGCGAAAACCCCGTACATACCTGGCAGGATCCTGATCCAATGTGAAACCCCATTCACATCTGGCAGGATCCTGACAAACTGTGAAACCCACATAAACACCTGGCAGGATCCTGATACACTGTCAAATCCCCATACACACCAAGCATGATCCTGATGCACAGTGAAACCCCAGACACACCTGGCAGGATCCTGAACCACTTTGAAACCCCATACACAAGTGGCAGGATCCTGATAAACTGTGAAACCCACATACACACCTGGCAGGATCCTGATACACTGTGAAATCCCCGTAGACACCTGGCAGGTTCCTGATCCACTGTGAAAACCCCATACACATCTGGCAGGATCCTGATGCAGCGTGAAAACCCCATACACACCTGGCAAGATCCTGATACACTGTGAACAACCCCGTACACACCAGGCAGGATCCTGATAAACTGCGAAACCCCCATACACACCTGGCAGGATCCTGATGAACTGTGAAACCCCCATACACACCTGGCAGGATCCTGATAAACTGTGAAACCCCATACACACGATGCAGGATCCTGATACACTGTGAAAGCCCCATACACACGTGGCAGGATCCTGATCCACTGTGAAACCCCATACACACCAGGCAGGATCCTGATAAACTGTGAAACCCACAGACACACGATGCAGGATCCTGATCCACTGCGAAAACCCCATACACACTTGGCAGGATCCTCATACACTGTGAAAACCCCATACACACCTGGCAGGATCCTGATACACTGTGAAAACACCATACACGCTTGGCAGGATCCTGATCCACTGTATGTACACCATACGCACCTGGCAGGATGCTGATAAACTGTGAAACTCCCATACACACCTGGCAGGATCCAGATAAACTGTGAAACCCCCATACACACCTGGCAGGATCCTGATATGCTGTGAAAACCCATACACACCTGGCAGGATCCTGATATACTGTGTAACCCCCATACACATCTGGCAGGAGCCTGATGCACTGTGAAATCCCCGTACACACCTGGCAGGTTCCTGATGCACAGTGAAATCCCATTCACATCTGGCAGGACCTAATACACAGTGAAACCCCATTCACATCTGGCAGGATCCTGATACACCGTGAAACCCCATACACAACTGGCAGGATCCTGATAAACAGTGACACCCCCATACACACCTGGCAGGATCCTGATCCACTGTGAAAACTCCATGCACGCCTGGCAGGACCTTGATAAACTGTGAACACCCCATACACACCTGGCAGGATCCGGATACACTGTGAAACCCCTGACATACCTGGCAGGATCCTGATCCACTGTGAAAACCCCTTACACACCTGGCAGGATCCAGATCCACTGTGAAAACTCCATACACATCTGGCAGGATCGTGATCCACTGCGAAAACCCCGTACATACCTGGCAGGATCCTGATCCAATGTGAAACCCCATTCACATCTGGCAGGATCCTGACAAACTGTGAAACCCACATAAACACCTGGCAGGATCCTGATACACTGTCAAATCCCCATACACACCAAGCATGATCCTGATGCACAGTGAAACCCCAGACACACCTGGCAGGATCCTGAACCACTTTGAAACCCCATACACAAGTGGCAGGATCCTGATAAACTGTGAAGCCCACATACACACCTGGCAGGATCCTGATACACTGTGAAATCCCCGTAGACACCTGGCAGGTTCCTGATCCACTGTGAAAACCCCATACACATCTGGCAGGATCCTGATGCAGCGTGAAAACCCCATACACATCTGGCAAGATCCTGATACACTGTGAAACCCACATAAACACCTGGCAGGATCCTGATGAACTGTGAAACCCCCCATACACATCTGACAGGATCCTGATGCACTGTGAAAACCCCAGACACACCAGGCAGGATTCTGATATACTGTGAAACCCACATACACACCTGGCAGGATCCTGATAAACTGTGAAACCCACATACACACCTGGCAGGATCCTGATTCACTGTGAAACCCCATACAGACGATGCAGGATCCTGATACACTGTGAAAACCCCATACACACGTGGCAGGATCCTGATCCACTGTGAAACCCCATACACACCAGGCAGGATCCTGATAAACTGTGAAACCCACATACACACGATGCAGGATCCTGATCCACTGTGAAACCCCCATACACATCTGGAAGGATAATGATGCACTGTGAAAACCCCATACACATCTGGCAGGATCCTGATGCACTGTGAAAACGCCATTCACATCTGGCAGTTTCCTGATAAACTTTGAAACCCACATACACACCTGGCAGGATCCTGATGAACTGTGAAACACCCAGACACACCAGGCAGGATCCTGATAAACTGTGAAACCCCCATACACACCTGGCAGGATCCTGATGAACTGTGAAACCCCCATACACACCTGACAGGATCCTGATAAACTGTGAAACCCCCATACACACCTGGCAGGATCCAGATACACTGTGAAAACGCCATACACACGTGGCAGGATCCTGATCCACTGTGAAACCCCATATACAACTGGCAGGATCCTGATATACTGTGAAGCCCCCATACACACCTGGCAGGAGCCTGATGCACTGTGAAATCCCCGTACACACCTGGCAGGTTCCTGATGCACAGTGAAACCCCATTCACATCTGGCAGGATCCTGATACACAGTGAAACCCCATTCACATCTGGATCGATCCTGATACACTGTGAAACCCCATTAACACCTGGCAGGATCCTGATGCACTGTGAAACCCCATACACACCTGGCAGGATCCTGATACACAGTGACACCCCCATACACACCTGGCAGGGTCCTGATCCACTGTGAAAACTCCATACTCGCCTGGCTTGACCTTGATAAAATGTGAACACCCCATACACACCTGGCAGGATCCTGATACACTGTGAAATCCCTGACATACCTGGCAGGATCCTGATCCACTGTGAAAACCCCTTACAGACCTGGCAGGATCCAGATCCACTGTGAAATCTCATACACATCTGGCAGGATCCTGATCCACTGAGAAAACCCCGTACATACCTGGCAGGATCTTGATCCACTGTGAAAAACCCATACACACTTGGGAGGATCCTGATACACTGTGAAATCCCCAAACACACCTGGCAGCATCCTGACGCACAGTGAAAACCCCATACACACCTGGCAGGATCCTGATACACTGTCAAAACCCCATACACACCTAGCATGATCCTGATGCACAGTGAAACCCCAGACACACCTGGCAGGATCCTGAACCACTGTGAAACCCCATACACACGTGGCAGGATCCTGATAAACTGTGAAACCCACATAAGCACCTGGCAGGATCCTGATACACTGTGAAATCCCCGTCGACACCTGGCAGGTACCTGATCCACTGTGAAAACCCCATACACATCTGGCAGGATCCTGATACACTGTGAAAACCCCATACACACCTGACAAGATACTGATGCACTGTGAACAACCCCGTACACACGTGGCAGGATCCTGATACACTGTGAAACCCCACACACACCTGGCAGGATGCTGATACACTGTGAAAACCCCGTACACACCTGGCAGGGTCCTGATGCACAGTGAATACCGCAAACACACCTGGCAGGATCCTGAACCGCTGTGAAACCCCATACACATGTGGCAGGATCCTGATAAACTGTGGAACCCCCAAACACACCTGGCAGGATCCTGATAAACTGTGAAACCCACATAGACACCTGGCAGGATCCTGATCCACTGTGAAACCCCATACACACCAGGCAGGATCCTGATGCAGGGTGAAAACCCCATGCACACCAGGCAGGATCCTGATAAACTGTGAAACCCACATACACACCTGGCAGGATCCTGATACACTGTGAAAACCCCATACACACCTGGCAGGATCCTGATACACTGTGAAAACCGGATACTCACCTGGCAGGATCCTGATGCACTGTGAAAACCCCATACACACGATGCATGATCCTGATACACTGCGAAACCCCCATACACATCTGGAAGGATCCTGATGCACTGTGAAAACCCATACACATCTGGCAGGTTCCTGATGCACTGTGAAAACCCCAGGCACACCAGGCAGGATCCTGATAAACTGTGAAACCCACATACACACCTGGCAGCATCCTGATGAACTGTGAAACCCCCAGACACACCAGGCAGGATCCTGATAAACTGCGAAACGCCCATACACACCTGGCAGGATCCTGACAAACTGTGAAACCCCCATACAAACCTGGCAGGAAACTGATGAACTGTGAAACAAACATCCACACCTGGCAGGATCCTGACAAACTGTGAAACCCCCATACACACCTGGCAGGATCCTCATAAACTGTGAAAACCCCAGGCACACCTGGCAGGATCCTGATAAACTGTGAAACCCACATACACACCAGGCAGGATACTGATAAACTGTGAAACCCACATACACACCTGGCAGGGGCATGGTACACTGTGAAACCCCCATACACACCTGGCAGAATCCTGATACACTGTGAAAAACCCATACACACCTGGCAGGACCCTGATACACTGTGAAAACCCCATACACACCTGGCAGGATCCTGATACACTGTGAAAACCGCATACTCACCTGGCAGGATCCTGATGCACTGTGAAAACCCCCATACACATCTGGAAGGATCCTGATGCACTGTGAAAACCCATACACATCTGGCAGGTTCCAGATGCACTGTGAAAACCCCAGGCACACCAGGCAGGATCCTGATAAACTGTGAAACCCACATACACACCTGGCAAGATCCTGATAAACTCTGAAACCCACATACACACGTGGCAGGATCCTGATCCACTGTGAAACCCCATGCACACCAGGCAGGATACTGATAAACTGTGAAACCCACATACACACCTGGCAGGATCCTCATAAACTGTGAAAACCCCAGACACACCTGGCAGGATCCTGATAAACTGTGAAACCCACATACACACCAGGCAGGATACTGATAAACTGTGAAACCCACATACACACCTGGCAGGGGCCTGGTACACTGTGAAACCCCCATACACACCTGGCAGAATCCTGATACACTGTGAAAAACCCATACACACCTGGCAGGACCCTGATACACTGTGAAAACCCCATACACACCTGGCAGGATCCTGATACACTGTGAAAACCGCATACTCACCTGGCAGGATCCTGATGCACTGTGAAAACCCCCATACACATCTGGAAGGATCCTGATGCACTGTGAAAACCCATACACATCTGGCAGGTTCCTGATGCACTGTGAAAACCCCAGGCACACCAGGCAGGATCCTGATAAACTGTGAAACCCACATACACACCTGGCAAGATCCTGATAAACTCTGAAACCCACATACACACGTGGCAGGATCCTGATCCACTGTGAAACCCCATGCACACCAGGCAGGATACTGATAAACTGTGAAACCCACATACACACCTGGCAGGAGCCTGGTACACTGTGAAACCCCCATACAGACCTGGCAGAATCCTGATACACTGTGAAAACCCCAGACACACCAGGCAGGATCCTGATAAACTGTGAAACCCACATATACACATGGCAGGATCCTGATAAACTGTGAAACCCCATACACACGTGGCAGGATCCTGATACACTGTGAATCCCACAGACACATCTGGAAGGATCCTGATAAACTGTGAAACCCACATACACACCTGGCAGGATCCTGATAAACTGTGAAACCCCCATACACACCTGGCAGCATCCTGACAAACTGTGAAACCCCCATACACACCTGTTAGGAAACTGATGAACTGTCAAACCAACATCCACACCTGGCAGGATCCTGACAAACTGTGAAACCCCCATACACACCTGGCAGGATCCTCATAAACTGTGAAAACCCCAGACACACCTGGCAGGATCCTGATACACTGTGAAACCTCCGTACACACCTGGTATGATCCTTATAAACTGTGAAACCCACATACACACCTGGCAGGATCCTGATACACTGTGAAAACCCCATAAACAGCTGGCAGGATCCTGATACACTGTTAAAACCCCACACACACCTGGCAGGATCCTGATGCACAGAGAAAGCACCAAACACACCTGGCAGGATCCTGATGCACTGTGAAAACACCCATACACACCTGGCAGGATCCTGATGCAATGTGAAAACCCCATGCACACCTGGCAGGATCCTGATACACTGTGAAAACCCCACACACACCTGGCAGGATCCTGATCCACTGTGAAAACCCCATACACATCTGGCAGGATCCTGATCCACTGTGAAAACCCCATACACACTTGGGATGATCCTGATACACTGTGAAAACCCCAAACACACCTGGCAGTATCCTGATACACGGTGAAAACCCCACACACACCTGGCAGGATCCTAATGCACTGTGAAAACCCCATGCACACGATGCAGGATCCTGATACACGTGTGAAACCCCCACACACATCGGGAAGGGTCCTGATGCACTGTGAAAACCCCATACACATCTGGCAGGATCCTGATGTACTGTGAAAACCCCATTCACATCTGGCAGTTTCCTGATACACTGTGAAACACACATACACACCTGTCAGGATCCTGATGCACAGTGAAAACCCCAAACACACTTGGCAGGATCCTCAACCGCTGTGAAACCCCACACACATGTGGCAGGATCCTGATAAACTGTGAAACCCACATACACATCTGGCAGGATCCTGATGAACTGTGAAACCCACATACACACCTGGCAGTATCCTGATAAACTGTGAAACCCCATACACACGATGCAGGATCCTGATACACTGTGAAACCCCCATACACATCTGGAAGGATCCTGATGCACTGTGAAAACCCCATACACATCTGGCAGGCTCTGGATGCACTGTGAAAACCCCATTCACATCTGGCAGTTTCCTGATAAACTTTGAAACCCACATACACACCTGGCAGGATCCTGATATACTGTGAAACCCACATACACACGTGCAGGATCCTGATCCACTGTGAAACCACATACACACCAGGCATAATCCTGATAAACTGTGAAACCCACATACACACCTGGCAGGATCCTGATGAACTGTGAAACCCCCAGACCCACCAGGCAGGATCCTGATAAACTGTGAAACCCACATACACATCTGGCAGGATCCTGATGAACTGTGAAACCCACATACACACCTGGCAGTATCCTGATAAACTGTGAAACCCCATACATACGATGCAGGATCCTGATACACTGTGAAACCCCCATACACATCTGGAAGGATCCTGATGCACTGTGAAAACCCCATACACATCTGGCAGGCTCCGGATGCACTGTGAAAACCCCATTCACATCTGGCAGTTTCCTGATAAACTTTAAAACCCACATACACACCTGGCAGGATCCTGATATACTGTGAAACCCACATACACACGTGCAGGATCCTGATCCACTGTGAAACCCCATACACACCAGGCATGATCCTGATAAACTGTGAAACCCCCAGACCCACCAGGCAGGATCCTGATAAACTTTGAAACCCACATACACATCTGGAAGGATCCTGATGCACTGTGAAACCCCCATACACATCTGGCAGGATCCTGATGCACTGTGAAAACCCCAGACACACCAGGCAGCATCCTGATATACTGTGAAAACCACATACACACCTGGCAGGTTCCTGATGAACTGTGAAACCCCCAGACACACCAGGCAGGATCCTGATACACTGTGAAACCCCCATACACACGTGGCAGGATCCTGATCCACTGTGAAACCCCATACACACCAGGCAGGATCCTGATAAACTGTGAAACCCACAGACACACTATGCAGGATCCTGATAAACTGTGAAATCCCCATACACATCTGGAAGGATCCTGATGCACTGTGAAAACGCCATACACACGTGGCAGGATCCTGATCCACTGTGAAACCCCATACACACCAGGAAGGATCCTGATAAACTGTGAAACCCACATACACACCTGGCAGGATCCTGATCCACTGTGAAAACCCCATACACACCTGGCAGGATCCTGAAACACTGTGAAAACACTGTGCACACTTGGCAGGATCCTGATCCACAGTATATACCCCAGACGCACCTGGCAGGATGCCGATAAACTGTAAAACCCCCATACACACCTGGAAGGATCCTGATAAACTGTGAAACCCCCACACACACCTGGCAGGATTCTGACATGCTGTGAAAACCCATACACACCTGGCAGGATCCTGATATACTGTGAAGCCCCCATACACACCTGGCAGGAGCCTGATGCACTGTGAAATCCCCGTACACACCTGGCAGGTTCCTGATGCACAGTGAAACCCCATTCACATCTGGCAGGATCCTGATACACAGTGAAACCCCATTCACATCTGGCAGGATCCTGATACACTGTGAAACCCCATACACACCTGGCAGGATCTTGATGCACTGTGAAACCCCATACACACCTGGCAGGATCCTGATACACAGTGACACCCCCATACACACCTGGCAGGGTCCTGATTCACTGTGAAAACTCCATACACGCCTGGCAGGACCTTGATAAACTGTGAACACCCCATACACACCTGGCAGGATCCTGATACACTGTGAAATCCCTGACATACCTGGCAGGATCCTGATCCACTGTGAAAACCCCATACACACCTGGCAGGATCCAGATCCACTGTGAAAACTCCATACACATCTGGCAGGATCCTGATCCACTGAGAAAACCCCGTACATACCTGGCAGGATCCTGATCCAATGTGAAACCCCATTCACATCTGGCAGGATCCTGATAAACTGTGAAACCCACATACACATCTGGCAGGATCCTGATACACTGTCAAAACCCCATACACACCTAGCATGATCCTGATGCACAGTGAAACCCCAGACACACCTGGCAGGATCCTGAACCACTGTGAAACCCCATACACACGTGGCAAGATCCTGATAAACTGTGAAACCCACATACACACCTGGCAGGATCCTGATACACTGTGAAATCCCCGTAGACACCTGGCAGGTTCCTGATCCACTGTGAAAACCCCATACACATCTGGCAGGATCCTGATACACTGTGAAAACCCCATACACACCTGGCAAGATACTGATGCACTGTGAACAACCCCGTACACACGTGGCAGGATCCTGATACACTGTGAAAGCCCCACACACACCTGGCAGGATGCTGATACATTGTGAAATCCCCACAGACACCTGGCAGGATCCTGATGCACAGTGAATACCACAACCACTCCTGGCAGGATCCAGAACCACAGTGAAACCCCATACACATGTGGAGGGATACTGGTAAACTGTGGAACCACCAAACACACCTGGCAGGATCCTGATAAGCTGTGAAACCCACATAAACACCTGGCAGCATCCTGATCCACTGTGAAACCCCATACACACCAGGCAGGATCCTGATAAACTGTGAAACCCACATACACACCTGGCAGGATCCTGATACACTGCGAAAACCCCGTACACACCTGGCAGGATCATGATATACTGTGAAAACCGCATACTCACCTGGCAGGATCCTGATGCACTGTGAAAACCCCAAACACACGATGCAGGATCCTGATACACTGTGAAACCCCCATACAGATCTGGAAGGATCCTGATGCACTGTGAAAACCCGTACACATCTGGCAGGATCCTGATGCACTGTGAAAACCCCAGGCACACCAGGCAGGATCCTGATAAACTGTGAAAACCCCTTACACACCTGGCAGGATCCTGATGCACAGTGAATACCGCAAACACACCAGGCAGGATCCTGAACCACTGTGAAACCCCATACACATGTGGCAGGATCCTGATAAACTGTGGAACACCCAAACACACCTGGCAGGTTCCTGATAAACTGTGAAACCCACATAGACACCTGGCAGGATCCTGATCCACTGTGAAACCCCATACACACCAGGCAGGATCCTGATGCAGTGTGAAAACCCCATACACACCTGGCAGGATACTGATACACTGTGAAAACCCCATACACACCTGGCAGGATCCTGATACACTGTGAAAACAGCATACTCACCTGTCAGGATCTTGATGCACTGTGCAAACCCCATACACACGATGCAGGATCCTGATAAACTGTGAAACCCACATACACACCTGGCAGGATCCTGATGAACTGTGAAACCCCCAGACACACCTGGCAGGATCCTGATACACTTTAAAAACACCATACACACCTGGCAGGATCCTGATCCACTGTATATATACCCCATACACACCTGGCAGGATGCTGATAAACTGTCAAACCCCCATACACACCTGGCAGGAACCTGATAAACTGTGAAACCCCCATACACACCTGGCTGGATCCTGATGTACTGTGAAAACCCATACACACCTGGTAGGATCCTGATATACTGTGAAACCCCCATGCACACCTGGCAGGAGCCTGATAAACTGTGAAATCCCCAGACAGACCTGGCAGGATCCTGATAAACTGCGAAAATCCCAGACACACCTGGCAGCATCCTGATAAACTGTGAAACCCCCATGCACACCTGGCAGGAGCCTGATAAACTGTGAAATCCCCAGACAGACCTGGTAGGATCCTGATATACTGTGAAAACCCCATACACACCTGGCAGGATCCTGATGCACAGTGTAAACCCCATACACACCTGGCAGGATCCTGATACACTGTGAAAACCCCACACAACCCTGGCAGGATCCTGATGCACAGTGAAAACACCAAACACACCTGGCAGGATGCTGATACACTGTGAAAACCCCATACACACCTTGCAGGATCCTGATGGACTGTGAAAACCCCATACACACCTGGCACGCTCCTGATACACTGTGAAAACCCCGCACACACCTGGCAGGATCCTGATCCACTGTGAAAACCCCATACACAATTGGCAGGATCCTGATCCACTGTGAAAACTGCATACACACCTGGTAGGATCCTGATCCACTGTGAAAACCCCATACACACTTGGGAGGATCCTGATACACTGTGAAAACCCCATACACACCTGGCAGTTTCCTGATACACTGTGAAAAACCCACACACACCTGGCAGGATCCAAATACACTGTGAAAACCCCATACACACCTGGCAGGATCCTGATACACTGTGAAAACCCCATACACACGATGCAGGATCCTGATACACTGTAAACCCCCACACACATCTGGAAGGATCCTGATGCACTGTGAAAACCCCATACACATCTGGCAGGATCCTGATGCACTGTGAAAACCCCATTCACATCTGGCAGTTTCCTGACACACTGTGAAACCCACATACACACCTGGCAGGATCCTGATGAACCTTGAAGCCCCCAGACACACCTGGCAGGATCCTGATAAACTGTGAGACCCCCATGCACACCTGGCAGGATCCTGATGAACTGTGAAACGCCCATACACACCTGGCAGGATCCTGATAAACTGTGAAACCCACATACACACCTGGCAGGATCCTGATAAACTGTGAAACCCCCATAAACACCTGGCAGGATCCTGATACACTGTGAAAACCCCATACACACGTGGCAGGATCCTGATCCACTGTGAAACCCCATACACACCAGGCAGGATCCTGATAAACTGTGAAACCCACATACACACCTGGCAGGAGCCTGATACACTGTGAAACCCACATAGACACCTGGCAGGATCCTGATCCACTGTGAAACCCCATACACACCAGGCAGGATCCTGATGCAGTGTGAAAACCCCATTCACACCTGGCAGGATACTGATACACTGTGAAAACCCCATACACACCTGGCAGGATCCTGATACACTGTGAAAACAGCATACTCACCTGTCAGGATCTTGATGCACTGTGCAAACCCCATACACACGATGCGGGATCCTGATAAACTGTGAAACCCACATACACACCTGGCAGGATCCTGATGAACTGTGAAACCCCCAGACACACCTGGCAGGATCCTGATACACTTTGAAAACACCATACACACCTGGCAGGATCCTGATCCACTGTATATATACCCCATACACACCTGGCAGGATGCTGATAAACTGTCAAACCCCCATACACACCTGGCAGGAACCTGATAAACTGTGAAACCCCCATACACACCTGGCAGGATCCTGATGTTCTGTGAAACCCCATACACACCTGGTAGGATCCTGATATACTGTGAAACCCCCATGCACACCTGGCAGGAGCCTGATAAACTGTGAAATCCCCATACAGACCTGGCAGGATCCTGATAAACTGCGAAAATCCCAGACACACCAGGCAGCATCCTGATAAACTGTGAAACCCACATACACACCTGGCAGGATCCTGATACTCAGTGAAACCCCCATACACACCTGGCATGATCCTGATAAACTGTGAAACCCACATACACACCTGGCAGGATCCTGATACACTGTGAAAACCCCATACACACCTGGCAGGATCCTGATGCACAGTGTAAACCCCATACACACCTGGCAGGATCCTGATACACTGTGAAAACCCCACACAACCCTGGCAGGATCCTGATGCACAGTGAAAACACCAAACACACCTGGCAGGATGCTGATACACTGTGAAAACCCCATACACACCTTGCAGGATCCTGATGGACTGTGAAAACCCCATACACACCTGGCACGCTCCTGATACACTGTGAAAACCCCGCACACACCTGGCAGGATCCTGATCCACTGTGAAAACCCCATACACAATTGGCAGGATCCTGATCCACTGTGAAAACTGCATACACACCTGGTAGGATCCTGATCCACTGTGAAAACCCCATACACACTTGGGAGGATCCTGATACACTGTGAAAACCCCATACACACCTGGCAGTTTCCTGATACACTGTGAAAAACCCACACACACCTGGCAGGATCCAAATACACTGTGAAAACCCCATACACACCTGGCAGGATCCTGATACACTGTGAAACCCCCACACACATCTGGAAGGATCCTGATGCATTGTGAAAACCCCATACACATCTGGCAGGATCCTGATGCACTGTGAAAACCCCATTCACATCTGGCAGTTTCCTGATACACTGTGAAACCCACATACACACCTGTCAGGATCCTGATGAACTTTGAAGCCCCCAGACACACCTGGCAGGATCCTGATAAACTGTGAGACCCCCATGCACACCTGGCTGGATCCTGATGAACTGTGAAACGCCCATACACACCTGGCAGGATCCTGATAAACTGTGAAACCCACATACACACCTGGCAGGATCCTGATAAACTGTGAAACACCCATAAACACCTGGCAGGATTCTGATACACTGTGAAAACCCCATACACACGTGGCAGGATCCTGATCCACTGTGAAACCCCATACACACCTGGCAGGATCCTGATAAACTGTGAAACCCACATACACACCTGGCAGGAGCCTGATACACTGTGAAACCCACATACAAACCTGGAAGGATCCTGACACACTGTGCAAACCCCAGACACACCAGGCAGATCCTGATAAACTGTGAGACCCCCATACACACCTGGCAGGACCCTGATGAACTGTGAAGCCCCCATACACACCTGGCAGGATCCTGATACACTGTGAAACCCACATACACACCTGGCAGGATCCTGATACACTGTGAAAAACCCATGCACACCTGGCAGTTTCCTGATGCACTGTGAAAAACCCACACACACGTGGCAGGATCATGATACACTGTGAAACCCCCAGACACATCTGGAAGGATCCTGATGCACTGTGAACAACCCATACACATCTGGCAGGATCCTGATGCACTGTGAAAACCCCATTCACATCTGGCAGTTTCCTGATACACTGTGAAACCCACATACACACCTGTCAGGATCCTGATGAACTTTGAAGCCCCAAGACACACCTGGCAGGATCCTGATAAACTGTGAGACCCCCATGCACACCTGGCTGGATCCTGATGAACTGTGAAACGCCCATACACACCTGGCAGGATCCTGATAAACTGTGAAACCCACATACACACCTGGCAGGATCCTGATAAACTGTGAAACACCCATAAACACCTGGCAGGATCCTGATACACTGTGAAAACCCCATACACACGTGGCAGGATCCTGATCCACTGTGAAACCCCATACACACCTGGCAGGATCCTGATAAACTGTGAAACCCACATACACACCTGGCAGGAGCCTGATACACTGTGAAACCCACATACAAACCTGGAAGGATCCTGACACACTGTGCAAACCCCAGACACACCAGGCAGATCCTGATAAACTGTGAGACCCCCATACACACCTGGCAGGACCCTGATGAACTGTGAAGCCCCCATACACACCTGGCAGGATCCTGATACACTGTGAAACCCACATACACACCTGGCAGGATCCTGATACACCGTGAAAAACCCATGCACACCTGGCAGTTTCCTGATGCACTGTGAAAAACCCACACACACGTGGCAGGATCATGATACACTGTGAAACCCCCATACACACCAGGCAGGATCCTGATGCAGTGTGAAAACCCCATTCACACCTGGCAGGATACTGATACACTGTGAAAACCCCATACACACCTGGCAGGATCCTGATACACTGTGAAAACAGCATACTCACCTGTCAGGATCTTGATGCACTGTGCAAACCCCATACACACGATGCGGGATCCTGATAAACTGTGAAACCCACATACACACCTGGCAGGATCCTGATGAACTGTGAAACCCCCAGACACACCTGGCAGGATCCTGATACACTTTGAAAACACCATACACACCTGGCAGGATCCTGATCCACTGTATATATACCCCATACACACCTGGCAGGATGCTGATAAACTGTCAAACCCCCATACACACCTGGCAGGAACCTGATAAACTGTGAAACCCCCATACACACCTGGCAGGATCCTGATGTTCTGTGAAACCCCATACACACCTGGTAGGATCCTGATATACTGTGAAACCCCCATGCACACCTGGCAGGAGCCTGATAAACTGTGAAATCCCCATACAGACCTGGCAGGATCCTGATAAACTGCGAAAATCCCAGACACACCAGGCAGCATCCTGATAAACTGTGAAACCCACATACACACCTGGCAGGATCCTGATACTCAGTGAAACCCCCATACACACCTGGCATGATCCTGATAAACTGTGAAACCCACATACACACCTGGCAGGATCCTGATACACTGTGAAAAACCCATACACACCTGGCAGGATCCTGATGCACAGTGTAAACCCCATACACACCTGGCAGGATCCTGATACACTGTGAAAACCCCACACAACCCTGGCAGGATCCTGATGCACAGTGAAAACACCAAACACACCTGGCAGGATGCTGATACACTGTGAAAACCCCATACACACCTTGCAGGATCCTGATGGACTGTGAAAACCCCATACACACCTGGCACGCTCCTGATACACTGTGAAAACCCCGCACACACCTGGCAGGATACTGATCCACTGTGAAAACCCCATACACAATTGACAGGATCCTGATCCACTGTGAAAACTGCATACACACCTGGTAGGATCCTGATCCACTGTGAAAACCCCATACACACTTGGGAGTATCCTGATACACTGTGAAAACCCCATACACACCTGGCAGTTTCCTGATACACTGTGAAAAACCCACACACACCTGGCAGGATCCAAATACACTGTGAAAACCCCATACACACGATGCAGGATCCTGATACACTGTGAAAACCCCATACACACGATGCAGGATCCTGATACACTGTGAAACCCCCACACACATCTGGAAGGATCCTGATGCATTGTGAAAACCCCATACACATCTGGCAGGATCCTGATGCACTGTGAAAACCCCATTCACATCTGGCAGTTTCCTGATACACTGTGAAACCCACATACACACCTGTCAGGATCCTGATGAACTTTGAAGCCCCCAGACACACCTGGCAGGATCCTGATAAACTGTGAGACCCCCATGCACACCTGGCTGGATCCTGATGAACTGTGAAACGCCCATACACACCTGGCAGGATCCTGATAAACTGTGAAACCCACATACACACCTGGCAGGACTCTGATGAACTGTGAAGCCCCCATACACACCTGGCAGGATCCTGATACACTGTGAAACCCACATACACACCTGGCAGGATCCTGATACACTGTGAAAAACCCATGCACACCTGGCAGTTTCCTGATGCACTGTGAAAAACCCACACACACGTGGCAGGATCATGATACACTGTGAAACCCCCATACACACCAGGCAGGATCCTGATGCAGTGTGAAAACCGCATTCACACCTGGCAGGATACTGATACACTGTGAAAACCCCATACACACCTGGCAGGATCCTGATACACTGTGAAACCCCACACAACCCTGGCAGGATCCTGATGCACAGTGAAAACACCAAACACACCTGGCAGGATGCTGATACACTGTGAAAACCCCATACACACCTTGCAGGATCCTGATGGACTGTGAAAACCCCATACACACCTGGCACGCTCCTGATACACTGTGAAAACCCCGCACACACCTGGCAGGATCCTGATCCACTGTGAAAACCCCATACACAATTGGCAGGATCCTGATCCACTGTGAAAACTGCATACACACCTGGTAGGATCCTGATCCACTGTGAAAACCCCATACACACTTGGGAGGATCCTGATACACTGTGAAAACCCCATACACACCTGGCAGTTTCCTGATACACTGTGAAAAACCCACACACACCTGGCAGGATCCAAATACACTGTGAAAACCCCATACACACCTGGCAGGATCCTGATACACTGTGAAAACCCCATACACACGATGCAGGATCCTGATACACTGTGAAACCCCCACACACATCTGGAAGGATCCTGATGCATTGTGAAAACCCCATACACATCTGGCAGGATACTGATGCACTGTGAAAACCCCATTCACATCTGGCAGTTTCCTGATACACTGTGAAACCCACATACACACCTGTCAGGATCCTGATGAACTGTGAGACCCCCATGCACACCTGGCTGGATCCTGATGAACTGTGAAACGCCCATACACACCTGGCAGGATCCTGATAAACTGTGAAACCCACATACACACCTGGCAGGATCCTGATAAACTGTGAAACACCCATAAACACCTGGCAGGATCCTGATACACTGTGAAAACCCCATACACACGTGGCAGGATCCTGATCCACTGTGAAACCCCATACACACCTGGCAGGATCCTGATAAACTGTGAAACCCACATACACACCTGGCAGGAGCCTGATACACTGTGAAACCCACATACAAACCTGGAAGGATCCTGACACACTGTGCAAACCCCAGACACACCAGGCAGATCCTGATAAACTGTGAGACCCCCATACACACCTGGCAGGACCCTGATGAACTGTGAAGCCCCCATACACACCTGGCAGGATCCTGATACACTGTGAAACCCACATACACACCTGGCAGGATCCTGATACACTGTGAAAAACCCATGCACACCTGGCAGTTTCCTGATGCACTGTGAAAAACCCACACACACGTGGCAGGATCATGATACACTGTGAAACCCCCAGACACATCTGGAAGGATCCTGATGCACTGTGAACAACCCATACACATCTGGCAGGATCCTGATGCACTGTGAAAACCCCATTCACATCAGGCAGGATCCTGATAAACTGTGAATCCCACATACACACCTGGCAGGATCCTGATAAACTGTGAAAACCCCAGACACACCAGGCAGGATCCCGACAAACTGTGAAACCCCCATACACACCTGGGAAGATCCTGACAAACTGTGAAACCCCCATACACACCTGGCAGGAAACTGATAAACTGTGAAACCAACATACACACGTGGCAGGATCCTGATAAACTGTGAAACACCCATACAGACCTGGCAGGATCCTGATTAGCTGCGAAAACCCCAGACACACCTGGCAGCATCCTGATAAACTGAGAAACCCACATACACACCTGGCATGATCCTAATACACTGTGAAACCCCCATACACACCTGGCATGATCCTGCTAAAATGCGAAACCCACATACACACCTGGCAGAATCCTGATACACTGTGAAAACCCCATACACACCTGGCAGGATCCTGATGCACAGTGAAAACCCCATACACACCGGGCAGGATCCTGATACACTGTGAAAACCCCACACACACCTTGCAGGATCCTGATACACTGTGAAAACCCCACACACACCCGGCAGGATCCTGATCCACTGTGAAAACCCCATACACACCTGTCAGGATCCTGATCCAATGTGAAAACCCCATGCACACTTGGCAGGATCCTGATACACTGTGAAAACCACATGCACACCTGGCAGGATCCTGATATACTTTGAAAACACCATACACACCTGGCAGGATCCTGATCCACTGTATATATACCCCATACGCACCTGGCAGGATGCTGATACACTGTCAAACCCCCATACACACCTGGCAGCATCCTGATAAACTGTGAAACCCCCATACACACCTGGCAGGTTCCTCATGTACTGTGAAACCCCATACACACCTGGCAAGATCCTGATATACTGTGAAACCCCCATACACACCTGGCAGGTGCCTGATAAACTGTGAAACCCCCATACAGACCTGGCAGGATCCTGATAACCTGCGAAAATCCCAGACACACCTGGCAGCATCCTGATAAACTGTGAAACCCACATACACACCTGGCAGGATCCTGATACACTGTGAAACCCCCATACACACCTGGCATGATCCTGATAAACTGTGAAACCCACATACACTCCTGGCAGGATCCTGATACACTGTGAAAACCCCATACACACCTGGCAGGATCCTGATACACTGTGAAAACCCCACACACACCTGGCAGGATCCTGATGCACAGTGAAAACACCACACACACCTGGCAGGATCCTGATACACTGTGAAAACCCCATACACACCTGGCAGGATCCTGATGCACTGTGAAAACCCCATACACACCTGGCAGGATCCAGATACACTGTGAAAACCCCGCACACACCTGGCAGGATCCTGATCCACTGTAAAACCCCATGCACACCTGGCAGGATCCTGATCCACTGTGAAAACCCCATTCACACTTGGCATGATCCTTATACACTGTGAAAACCCCATACACCCCTGGCAGGATCCTGATACATTGTGAAAACACCATACACACCTGGCAGGATCCTGATCCACTGTACATATACCCCATATGCACCTGGCAGGATGCTGATTAATTGTCAATTCCCCATACACACCTGGCAGGATCCTGATAAACTGTGAAACCCCCATATACACCTGGCAGAATCCTGATATACTGTGAGACCCCAGACACACCTGGCAGAATCCTGATATACTGTGCAACCCCCATACACACCTGGCAGGAGCCTGATGCACTGTGAAATCCCCGTGCACACCTGGCAGGTTCCTGATGCACAGTGAAACACCATTCACATCTGGCAGGATCCTGATACATAGTGAAACCCCATTCACATCTGGCAGGATCCTGATACACTGTGAAACCCCAAACACACCTGGCAGGATCCTGATACCCTGAGAAACCCCATACACACCTGGCAGGATCCTGATACACAGTGAAACCCCCATGCACACTTGGCAGGATCCTGATCCACTGTGAAAACCCCATACACGCCTGGCAGGACCTTGATAAATTGTGAACGCACCATACACACCTGGCAGGAACCTGATACACTGTTCAATCCCTGACACACCTGGCAGGATCCTGATCCACTGTGAAAACCCCATACACTCCTGGCAGGATACTGATCCACTGTGAAATCTCCATACACATCTGGCAGGATCCTGATCCTCTGTGAAAACCGCGTTCACACCTGGCAGGATCCTGATCCACTGTGAAACTCCATTCACATCTGGCAGGATCCTGATAAACTGTGAAACCCACATACACACCTAGCAGGATCCTGATGAACTGTGAAACCCCCAGACACACCAGGGAGGATCCTGATAAACTGTGAAACCCCCATACACACCTGGCAGGATCCTGATGAACTGTGAAACCCCCATACACACCTGGCAGGATCATGATAAACTGTGAAACCCACAGACACACGTGGCAGGATCCTGATCCACTGTGAAACCCCATACACACCAGGCAGGATACTGATAAACTGTGAAACCCACATACACACCTGGCAGGAGCCTGGTACACTGTAAAACCCCCATACACACCTGGCAGAATCCTGATACACTGTGAAAACCCCAGATACACCAGGCAGGATCCTGATAAACTGTGAAACCCACTTATACACCTGGCAGGATGCTGATAAACTGTGAAACCACATACACACTTTGCAGGATCCTGATACACTGTGAAACCCCCAGACACATCTGGAAGGATCCTGATGCACTGTGAAAAACCCATACACAACTGGCAGGATCCTGATGCACTGTGAAAACCCCATTCACATCTGGCAGGATCCTGATAAACTGTGAAACCCACATACACACCTGGCAGGATCCTGGTAAACTGTGAAACCCCATACACACGTGGCAGGATCCTGATGCACTGTGAAACCCCCAGACACATCTGGAAGGATCCTGATTCACTGTGAAACCCCCATACACACCTGGCAGAATCCTGATACACTGTGAAAACCCCAGACACACCAGGCAGGATCCTGATAAATTGTGAAACCCACAAACACACCTGGCAGGATCCTGGTAAACTGTGAAACCCCATACACACGTGGCAGGATCCTGATGCACTGTGAAACCCCCTGACACATCTGGAAGGATCCTGATGCACTGTGAAAAACCCATACACAACTGGCAGGATCCTGATGCACTGTGAAAACGCCATTCAAATCTGGCAGGATCCTGATAAACTGTGAACCCACATAAACACCAGGCAGGAGCCTGATGCACTGTGAAACCCCCAGACACATCTGGAAGGATCCTGATGCACTGTGAAAAACCCATACACAACTGGCAGGATCCTGATGCACTGTGAAAACGCCATTCACATCTGGCAGGATCCCGATCCACTGTGAAATCTCCATTCACATCTGGCAGGATCCTGATCCACTGTGAAAACCCCGTACACACCTGGCAGGATCCTGATCCACTGTGAAACCCCATTCACATCTGGCAGGATCCTGATACGCAGTGAAACCCCATTCACACCAGGCAGGATCCTGATAAACTGCGAAACCCACATAAACACCAGGCAGGAGCCTGATAAACTCTGAAACCCACATACACTCCTGCAGATCCTGATATACTATGAAACCCCATACACACGTGGCAGGATCCTGATACACTGTGAAACACCCATCCACATCTGGAAGGATCCTGATGCACTGTGAAAACCCCGTACGCATCTGGCAGGATCCTGATGCACTGTGAAAACCCCACTCACATCTGGCAGGATCCTGATGAACTGTGAAACCCACATACTCACCTGGCAGGATCCTGATAAACTGTTAAACCCCCAGACACACCAGGAAGGATACCGATAAACTGTGAAAACCCCACACACACCTGGCAGGATACTGATAAACTGTGAAACCCCCATACACACCTGCCGGGATCCTGATAAACTGTGAAACCCACGTACACACCTGGCAGGATCTTGATAAACTGTGAAACCCCCATACACACCTGGAAGGATCCTGATAAACTGTGAAAACCCCCTGACACATCTGGAAGGATCCTGATGCACTGTGAAAAACCCATACACACCTGGCAGGATCCTGATAGACTGCGAAACACCCATACACACCTGGCAGGATCCTGATAAACTGTGAAACCCCCATACATAACTGGCAGGATACTGATAAACTGTGAAACACACATGCACACCTGGCAGGATACTGATACACTGTGAAAATCCGATACACACCTGGCAGGATCCTGATGAACTGTGAAACCCACATAAACACCTGACAGGACCCTGATAAACTGTGAAACCCCCATACACACCTGGCAGGATCCTGATACACTGTGAAAAACCCATACACACGTGGCAGGATCCTGATACACTGTGAAACCCCCATAAACACCTGGCAGCATACTGATAAACTGTGCAACCCATATACACACCTGGCAGGATCCTGATAAACTGTGAAACCCCCATACACATCTGGCAAGATCCTGATAAACTGTGACACCCACATACACACCTGGCAGGATCCTGATAACTGTGAAACCCCCATACACACCTGGCAGGATCCTGATACTCTGTGAAAACCCCATACACACGTGGCAGGATCCTGATCCACTTTGAAACCCCATACACACCAGGCAGGATCCTGATAAACTGCGAAACCCACATAAACACCAGGCAGGAGCCTGATAAACTCTGAAACCCACATACACACCTGCAGGATCCGTATATACTGTGAAACCCCATACAAACGTGGCAGGCTCCTGATACACAGTGAAACACCCATACACACCTGGCAGGATCCTGATGCACTGTGAAAACCCCATACACATCTGGCAGGATCCTGATGCACTGTGAAAACCCCACTCACATCCGGCAGGATCCTGATAAACTGTGAAACCCCCAGACTCACCAGGAAGGATACCGATAAACTGTGAAAAACCTATACACACCTGGCAGGATCCTGATAAACTGTGAAACCCCCATACACACCTGCCGGGATCCTGACAAACTGTGAAACCAACATACACACCTGGCAGGATCCTGATAAACTGTGAAACCCCCATACACACCTGGAAGGATCCTGATAAACTGTGAAAACCCCATACACACCTGGCAGAATCCTGATACACTGTGAAAACCAAATACACACCTGGCAGGATCCTGATAAACTGTGAAACCCCCATACACACCTGGCAGGATACTGATAAACTGTGAAACACACATGCACACCTGGCAGGATACTGATACAATGTGAAAACCCGATACACACCTGGCAGGATCCTGATGAACTTTGAAACCCACATAAACACCTGACAGGACCCTGATAAACTGTGAAACCCCCATACACACCTGTCAGGATCCTGATACACTGTGAAAAACCCATACACACCTGGCAGGATCCTGATACACTGTGAAACCCCCATACACACCTGGCAGCATACTGATAAACTGTGCAACCCCCATACACACCTGGCAGGATCCTGATAAACTGTGAAACCCCCATACACACCTGGCAGGATCCTGATAAACTGCGAAAAGCCCATACACACCTGGCAGGATCCTGATACACAGTGAAAACCCCATACACACCTGGCAGGATCCTGTTAGACTGTGAAAACCCCATACACACCTGGCAGGATCCTGATAGACTGTGAAACACCCATACACACGTGGCAGGATCCTGATAAACTGTGAAACCCCCATGCACACCTGGCAGGATACTGATAATCTGTGAAACACACATGCACAACTGGCAGGATACTGATACACTGTGAAAACCCCATACACACCTGGCAGGATCCTGATAAACTGTGAAAGCCCATACACACGATGCAGGATCCTGGGACACTGTGAAACACCCAAACACATCTGGAAGGGTCCTGATGGACTGTGAAAACCCCATTCACAACTGGCAGGATCCCGATCCACTGTGAAATCTCCATTCACATCTGGCAGGATCCTGATCCACTGTGAAAACCCCGTACACACCTGGCAGGATCCTGATCCACTGTGAAACCCCATTCACATCTGGCAGGATCCTGATACGCAGTGAAACCCCATTCACATCTGGCAGGATACTGATACACTGTGCAACCCCATACACACCTGCCAGGATCCTGATCCACTGTGAAATCCTCACACACACCTGGAAGGATCCGGATACACTGAGAAATCCCCCATACACACCTGGAAGGATCCTGATACACTGTGAAAACCCCCATACACACCTGGCAGGATCCTGATCCACTGTGAAAACCCCATACACACATGGCAGGATCCTGTTATACTGTGAAACCCCGTTCACATTTGACAGGATCCTGATACACTGTGAAACCCCGTTCACATTTGGCAGGATCCGTATACACTGTGAAACCCCATACACACCTGGCAGGATCCTGATCCACTGTGAAACCCCATACACACCTGGCAGGATCCTGATCCACTGTGAAACCCGGTTCACATTTGGCAGGATCCTGATACACTATGAAAAGCCCAAACACACCTGGGAGGATCCTGATACACTGTGAAACCCCATACACACCTGAAAGGATCCGGATGCACTGTGAAAACCCCCATACACACCTGGAAGGATCCTGATACACTGTGAAAACCCCCATACACACCTGGCAAAATCCTGTTAGACTGTGAATACCCCACACACACCTGGCAGGATCCTGTTATACTGTGAAATCTCCTCACATTTGGCAGGATCCTGATACACTGTGAAACCCCATACACACCTGGCAGGATCCTGATCCTCTGTGAAACCCCGTTCACATTTGGCAGTATCCTGATACACTGTGAAACCCCGTTCACATTTGGCAGGATCCTGATACACTGTGAAACCCCAAGCAGACCTGGCAGGATCCTGATCTACTGTGAAACCCCGTTCACATTTGGCAGGATCCTGATACACTGTGAAACCCCATACACAACTGGCAGGATCCTGATCCACTGTGAAACCCCGTTCACATTTGGTAGGATCCTGATACACTATAAATAGCCCAAACACACCTGGGAGGATCCTGATACACTGTGAAACCCCATACACACCTGAAAGGATCCGGATGCACTGTGAAAACCCCCATACACATTTGGCAGGATCCTGATACACTGTGAAACCCCAAGCAGACCTGGCAGGATCCTGATCTACTGTGAAACCCCGTTCACATTTGGCAGGATCCTGATACACTGTGAAAACACCAAACACACCTGGGAGGATCCTGATACACTGTGAAACCCCATATACACCTGGCAGGATCCTGACACACTGTGAAACACTCATACACACCTGGAAGGATCCTGATGCACTGTGAAATACCCAAACACATCTGGCAGGATCCTGATACACTGTGAAAACCCATACACACCTGGAAGGATCCTGATCCACTGTGAAACCCCCATACACACCAGGAAGGATCATGATACACTGTGAAAACCCCAAACACACCTGGGAGGATCTTGATACACTGTGAAACCCAATACACACCTGGCAGGATCCTGATCCACTGTGAAACCCCCATACACACCTTGAAGGATCCTGATACACTGTGAAAACCCGAAAAACATCTGACAGGATCGTGATACACTGTGTAACTCCCATACACATCTGGAAGGATCCTGATGCACTGGGAAACCCCCATACACACCTGGCAGGATCCTGATAAACTGTGAAACCCCCAGACACACCAGGCAGGATCCTGATAAACTGCAAAACCCCCACACACACCTGGCAGGATCCTGATAAACTGTGAAACCCCCATACACACCTGGCAGGATCGTGATACACTGTGTAACCCATATAAACACCTGGCAGGATCCTGATAAACTGTGAAACCCCCATACACACCTGGCAGGATACTGATAAACTGTGAAACCCCCAGACACACCAGGCAGGATCCTGATAAACTGTGAAACCCCCATACACACCTGGCAGGATCCTGATAAACTGTGGGTCCCCAAACACTCGATGCAGGATCCTGATACACTGTGAAACCCTCAGAAACATCTGGAAGGATCCTGATGCATTGTGAAAACCCCATACAAATCTGGCATGATGCTCATGCACTGTGAAAACCCCATTCACATCTGGCAGAGACCTGATAAACTGTGAAACCCCCGGACACACCAGGCAGGATACAGATAAAATGTGAAACCCCCATACACACCTGGCAGGATCCTGATAAACTGTGAAACACCCATACACACCTGGCAGGATCCTGATACACTGTGAAAACACCATACACACGTGGCAGGATCCTGATCCACTGTGAAACCCCATACACACCAGGCAGGATCCTGATAAACTGTGAAACCCACATAAACACCAGGCAGGAGCCTGATAAGCTGTGAAACCCACATACACACCTGTAGGACCCTGATATACTGTGAAACACCATACACACGTGGCAGGATCCTGATGCACTGTGAAAACCCCATACACATCTGGCAGGATCCTGATGCACTGTGAAAACCCCACTCACATCTGGCAGGATCCTGATAAACTGTGAAAACCACATACTCACCTGGCAGGATCCTGATAAACTGTGAAACCCCCAGACATACCAGGAAGGATACCGATAAACTGTGAAAACCCCATACACACCTGGCAGGATCCTGATAAAATGTGAAACCCACATACACACCTGGCAGGAACCTGATATACTGTGAAACCCCCATACACACCTGGCAGGATCCTGATAAACTGTGAAAACTCCATACACACCTGGCAGGATCCTGATACACGGTGAAAACCCCATACACACCTGGCAGGATCCTGATAGACTGTGAAAACCCCATACACACCTGGCAGGATCCTGATAGACTGTGAAACACCCATACACACCTGGCAAGATCCTGATAAACTGTGAAACCCCCATACACACCTGGCAGGATACTGATAAACTGTGAAACACACATGCACACCTGGCAGGATACTGAGACACTGTGAAAACCCCATACAAACCTGGCAGGATCCTGATGAACTGTGAAACCCACATAAACACCTGACATGACCCTGATAAACTGTGAAACCCCCATACACATCTGGCAGGATCCTGATACACTGTGAAAAACCCATACACACGTGGCAGGATCCTGATACACTGTGAAACTCCCATACACACCTGGCAGCATACTGATAAACTGTGCAACCCACATACACACCTGGCAGGATCCTGATAAACTGTGAAACACCCATACACACCTGGAAGGATCCTGATAAACTGTGAAACCCACATACACACCTGGCAGGATCCTGATAATCTGTGAAACACCCATACACACCTGGAAGGATCCTGATAAACTGTGAAACCCCCATACACACCTGGCAGGATCCTGATAGACTGTGAAAACCCCATGCACACCTGGCAGGATACTGATAAACTGTGAAACACACATGCACACCTGGCAGGATACTGATACACTGTGAAAACCCCATACACACCTGGCAGGATCCTGATGAACTGTGAAACCCACATAAACACCTGACTGGATCCTGATAAACTGTGAAACCCCCATACACAACTGGCAGGATCCTGATACATTGTGAAAAATCCCATACACACCTGGCAGGATCCTGATACACTGTGAAACCCCCATACACACCTGGCAGGATCCTGATAAACTGTGAAACACCCATACACACCTGGCAGGATCCTGATACACTGTGAAAACCCCATACACACGTGGCAGGATCCTGATCCACTGTGAAACCCCATACACACCAGGCAGGATCCTGATAAACAGTGAAACCCACATAAACACCAGGCAGGAGCCTGATAAGCTGTGAAACCCACATACGCACCTGTAGGACCCTGATATACTGTGAAACCCCATACACACGTGGCAGGATCCTGATGCACTGTGAAAACCCCATACACATCTTGCAGGATCCTGATGCACTGTGAAAACCCCACTCACATCTGGCAGGATCCTGATAAACTGTGAAAACCACATACTCATCTGGCAGGATCCTGATAAACTGTGAAACCCCCAGACATACCAGGAAGGATACCGATAAACTGTGAAAACCCCATACACACCTGGCAGGATCCTGATAAAATGTGAAACCCACATACACACCTGGCAGGATCCTGATATACTGTGAAACCCCCATACACACCTGGCAGGATCCTGATAAACTGTGAAAACTCCATACACACCTGGCAGGATCCTGATACACGGTGAAAACCCCATACACACCTGGCAGGATCCTGATAGACTGTGAAAACCCCATACACACCTGGCAGGATCCTGATAAACTGTGAATCACCCATACACACCTGGCAAGATCCTGATAAACTGTGAAACCCCCATACACACCTGGCAGGATACTGATAAACTGTGAAACACACATGCACACCTGGCAGGATACTGAGACACTGTGAAAACCCCATGCACAACTGGCAGGATCCTGATGCACAGTGGAAACCCCAAACACACCTGGCAGGATCCTGATACACTGTGAAAACCCCATACACACCTGGCCGGATCCTGATCCACTGTGAAAAACCCATACACACCTGGCAGGATCGTGATACACTGTGAAACTCCCATACACACCTGGCAGCATACTGATAAACTGTGCAACCCACATACACACCTGGCAGGATCCTGATAAACTGTGAAGAATCCCATACACACCTGGCAGGATCCTGATACACTGTGAAACCCCCATACACACCTGGCCGGATCCTGATAAACTGTGCAACACACATACACACCTGGCAGGATCCTGATAAACTGTGAAACACCCATACACACCTGGAAGGATCCTGATAAACTGTGAAACCCACATACACACCTGGCAGGATCCTGATAAACTGTGAAACACCCATACACACCTGGAAGGATCCTGATAAACTGTGAAAACCCCATACACACCTGGTAGGATCCTGATAGACTGTGAAAACCCCATGCACACCTGGCAGGATACTGATAAACTGTGAAACACACATGCACACCTGGCAGGATACTGATACACTGTAAAAACCCCATACACACCTGGCAGGATCCTGATGAACTGTGAAACCCACATAAACACCTGACTGGATCCTGATAAACTGTGAAACCCCCATACACAACTGGCAGGATCCTGATACACTGTGAAAAACCCATACACACCTGGCAGGATTCTGATACACTGTGAAACCCCCATACACACCTGGCAGGATCCTGATAAACTGTGAAACCCCCATACACACCTGGCAGGATCCTGATAAACTGTGAAACCCCCATACACACCTGGCAGGATACTGATAAACTGTGAAACACACATGCACACCTGGCAGGATACTGAGGCACTGTGAAAACCCGATACAAACCTGGCAGGATCCTGATGAACTGTGAAACCCACATAAACACCTGACATGACCCTGATAAACTGTGAAACCCCCATACACATCTGGCAGGATCCTGATACACTGTGAAAAACCCATACACACCTGGCAGGATCCTGATACACTGTGAAACTCCCAGACACACCTGGCAGCATACTGATAAACTGTGCAACACACATACACACCTGGCAGGATCCTGATGAACTGTGAAAACCCCATACACACCTGGCAGGATCCTGATAAACTGTGAAACCCCAAACACACGATGCAGGATCCTGATACTCTGTGAAACGCCCATACACATCTGGAAGGATTATGATGCATTGTGAAATCCCCATACCCATCTGGCAGGATCCTGATGCACTGTGAAATCCCCATTCACATCTGGCAGGATCCCGATCCACTGTGAAATCTCCATTCATATCTGGCAGGATCCTGATCCACTGTGAAAACCCCGTACACACCTGGCAGGATCCTGATCCACTGTGAAACCCCATTCACATCTGGCAGGATCCTGATACGCAGTGAAACCCCATTCACATCTGGCAGGATACTGATACACTGTACAACCCCATACACACCTGCCAGGATCCTGATCCACTGTGAAATCCTCACACACACCTGGAAGGATCCGGATACACTGAGAAATCCCCCATACACACCTGGAAGGATCCTGATACACTGTGAAAACCCCCATACACACCTGGCAGGATCCTGATCCACTGTGAAAACCCCATACACACATGGCAGGATCCTGTTACACTGTGAAAACCCCCATACACACCTGGCAGAATCCTGATCCACTGTGCAAACCCCATACACACCTGGCAGGATCCTGTTATACTGTGAAATCCCCTCACATTTGGCAGGATCCTGATACACTGTGAAACCCCATACACACCTGGCATGATCCTGATCCTCTGTGAAACCCCGTTCACATTTGGCAGGATCCTGATACACTGTGAAACCCCGTTCACATTTGGCAGGATCCTGATACACTGTCAAACCCCAAGCAGACCTGGCAGGATCCTGATCTACTGTGAAACCCCGTTCACATTTGGCAAGATCCTGATACACTGTGAAAACACCAAACACACCTGGGAGGATCCTGATACACTGTGAAACCCCATACACACCTGGCAGGATCCTGACCCACTGTGAAACACTCATACACACCTGGAAGGATCCTGATGCACTGTGAAATACCCAAACACATCTGGCAGGATCCTGATACACTGTGAAAACCCAAACACACCTGGAAGGATCCTGATCCACTGTGAAACCCCCATACACACCAGGAAGGATCATGATACACTGTGAAAACCCCAAACACACCTGGGAGGATCTTGATACACTGTGAAACCCAATACACACCTGGCAGGATCCTGATCCACTGTGAAACCCCCATACACACCTTGAAGGATCCTGATACACTGTGAAAACCCGAAAAACATCTGACAGGATCGTGATACACTGTGTAACTCCCATACACATCTGGAAGGATCCTGATGCACTGTGAAACCCCCATACACACCTGGCAGGATCGTTATAAACTGTGAAAACCCCAGACACACCAGGCAGGATCCTGATAAACTGCGAAACCCCCACACACACCTGGCAGGATCCTGATAAACTGTGAACCCCCCATACACACCTGGCAGGATCGTGATACACTGTGTAACCCATATAAACACCTGGCAGGATCCTGATAAACTGTGAAACCCCCATACACACCTGGCAGGATCCTGATCTACTGTGAAACCCCGTTCACATTTGGCAAGATCCTGATACACTGTGAAAACACCAAACACACCTGGGAGGATCCTGATACACTGTGAAACCCCATACACACCTGGCAGGATCCTGACCCACTGTGAAACACTCATACACACCTGGAAGGATCCTGATGCACTGTGAAATACCCAAACACATCTGGCAGGATCCTGATACACTGTGAAAACCCAAACACACCTGGAAGGATCCTGATCCACTGTGAAACCCCCATACACACCAGGAAGGATCATGATACACTGTGAAAACCCCAAACACACCTGGGAGGATCTTGATACACTGTGAAACCCAATACACACCTGGCAGGATCCTGATCCACTGTGAAACCCCCATACACACCTTGAAGGATCCTGATACACTGTGAAAACCCGAAAAACATCTGACAGGATCGTGATACACTGTGTAACTCCCATACACATCTGGAAGGATCCTGATGCACTGTGAAACCCCCATACACACCTGGCAGGATCGTTATAAACTGTGAAAACCCCAGACACACCAGGCAGGATCCTGATAAACTGCGAAACCCCCACACACACCTGGCAGGATCCTGATAAACTGTGAACCCCCCATACACACCTGGCAGGATCGTGATACACTGTGTAACCCATATAAACACCTGGCAGGATCCTGATAAACTGTGAAACCCCCATACACACCTGGCAGGATACTGATAAACTGTGAAACCCCCAGACACACCTGGCAGGATCCTGATGAACTGTGAAACCCCCAGACACACCAGGCAGGATCCTGATAAACTGTGAAACCCCCATACACACCTGGCAGGATACTGATAAAATGTGAAACCCCCATACACACCTGGCAGGATCCTGATAAACTGTGAAACACCCATACACACCTGGCAGGATCCTGATAAACTGTGACACCCACATACACACCTGGCAGGATCCTGATAACTGTGAAACCCCCATACACACCTGGCAGGATCCTGATACACTGTGAAAACCCCATACACACGTGGCAGGATCCTGATCCACTGTGAAACCCCATACACACCAGGCAGGATCCTGATAAACCGTGAAACCCACATAAACACCAGGCAGGAGCCTGATAAGCTGTGAAACCCACATACACACCTGTAGGACCCTGATATACTGTGAAACCCCATACACACGTGGCAGGATCCTGATGCACTGTGAAACACCCATACACATCTGGCAGGATCCTGATGCACTGTGAAAACCCCATACACATCTGGCAGGATCCTGATGCACTGTGAAAACCCCACTCACATCTGGCAGGATCCTGATGCACTGTGAAAACCCCACTCACATCTGGCAGGATCCTGATAAACTGTGAAAACCACATACTCACCTGGCAGGATCCTGATAAACTGTGAAACCCCCAGACATACCAGGAAGGATACCGATAAACTGTGAAAACCCCATACACACCTGGCAGGATCCTGATAAAATGTGAAACCCACATACACACCTGGCAGGATCCTGATATACTGTGAAACCCCCATACACACCTGGCAGGATCCTGATAAACTGTGAAAACTCCATACACACCTGGCAGGATCCTGATACACGGTGAAAACCCCATACACACCTGGCAGGATCCTGATAGACTGTGAAAACCCCATACACACCTGGCAGGATCCTGATAGACTGTGAAACACCCATACACACCTGGCAAGATCCTGATAAACTGTGAAACCCCCATACACACCTGGCAGGATACTGATAAACTGTGAAACACACATGCACACCTGGCAGGATACTGAGACACTGTGAAAACCCCATACAAACCTGGCAGGATCCTGATGAACTGTGAAACCCACAAAAACACCTGACATGACCCTGATAAACTGTGAAACGCCCATACACATCTGGCAGGATCCTGATACACTGTGAAAAACCCATACACACCTGGCAGGATCCTGATACACTGTGAAACTCCCATACACACCTGGCAACATACTGATAAACTGTGCAACCCACATACACACCTGGCAGGATCCTGATAAACTGTGAAACCCCCAGACATACCAGGAAGGATACCGATAAACTGTGAAAACCCCATACACACCTGGCAGGATCCTGATAAAATGTGAAACCCACATACACACCTGGCAGGATCCTGATATACTGTGAAACCCCCATACACACCTGGCAGGATCCTGATAAACTGTGAAAACTCCATACACACCTGGCAGGATCCTGATACACGGTGAAAACCCCATACACACCTGGCAGGATCCTGATAGACTGTGAAAACCCCATACACACCTGGCAGGATCCTGATAAACTGTGAATCACCCATACACACCTGGCAAGATCCTGATAAACTGTGAAACCCCCATACACACCTGGCAGGATACTGATAAACTGTGAAACACACATGCACACCTGGCAGGATACTGAGACACTGTGAAAACCCCATGCACAACTGGCAGGATCCTGATGCACAGTGAAAACCCCAAACACACCTGGCAGGATCCTGATACACTGTGAAAACCCCATACACACCTGGCCGGATCCTGATCCACTGTGAAAAACCCATACACACCTGGCAGGATCGTGATACACTGTGAAACTCCCATACACACCTGGCAGCATACTGATAAACTGTGCAACCCACATACACACCTGGCAGGATCATGATAAACTGTGAAAAATCCCATACACACCTGGCAGGATCCTGATACACTGTGAAACCCCCATACACACCTGGCCGGATCCTGATAAACTGTGCAACACACATACACACCTGGCAGGATCCTGATAAACTGTGAAACACCCATACACACCTGGAAGGATCCTGATAAACTGTGAAACCCACATACACACCTGGCAGGATCCTGATAAACTGTGAAACACCCATACACACCTGGAAGGATCCTGATAAACTGTGAAAACCCCATACACACCTGGTAGGATCCTGATAGACTGTGAAAACCCCATGCACACCTGGCAGGATACTGATAAACTGTGAAACACACATGCACACCTGGCAGGATACTGATACACTGTAAAAACCCCATACACACCTGGCAGGATCCTGATGAACTGTGAAACCCACATAAACACCTGACTGGATCCTGATAAACTGTGAAACCCCCATACACAACTGGCAGGATCCTGATACACTGTGAAAAACCCATACACACCTGGCAGGATCCTGATACACTGTGAAACCCCCATACACACCTGGCAGGATCCTGATAAACTGTGCGACACACATACACACCTGGCAGGATCCTGATAAACTGTGAAACCCCCATACACACCTGGCAGGATCCTGATAAACTGTGAAACCCCCATACACACCTGGCAGGATACTGATAAACTGTGAAACACACATGCACACCTGGCAGGATACTGAGACACTGTGAAAACCCGATACAAACCTGGCAGGATCCTGATGAACTGTGAAACCCACATAAACACCTGACATGACCCTGATAAACTGTGAAACCCCCATACACATCTGGCAGGATCCTGATACACTGTGAAAAACCCATACACACCTGGCAGGATCCTGATACACTGTGAAACTCCCAGACACACCTGGCAGCATACTGATAAACTGTGCAACCCACAGACACACCTGGCAGGATCCTGATGAACTGTGAAAACCCCATACACACCTGGCAGGATCCTGATAAACTGTGAAACCCCAAACACACGATGCAGGATCCTGATACTCTGTGAAACGCCCATACACATCTGGAAGGATTATGATGCATTGTGAAATCCCCATACCCATCTGGCAGGATCCTGATGCACTGTGAAATCCCCATTCACATCTGGCAGGATCCCGATCCACTGTGAAATCTCCATTCATATCTGGCAGGATCCTGATCCACTGTGAAAACCCCGTACACACCTGGCAGGATCCTGATCCACTGTGAAACCCCATTCACATCTGGCAGGATCCTGATACGCAGTGAAACCCCATTCACATCTGGCAGGATACTGATACACTGTACAACCCCATACACACCTGCCAGGATCCTGATCCACTGTGAAATCCTCACACACACCTGGAAGGATCCGGATACACTGAGAAATCCCCCATACACACCTGGAAGGATCCTGATACACTGTGAAAACCCCCATACACACCTGGCAGGATCCTGATCCACTGTGAAAACCCCATACACACATGGCAGGATCCTGTTACACTGTGAAAACCCCCATACACACCTGGCAGAATCCTGATCCACTGTGCAAACCCCATACACACCTGGCAGGATCCTGTTATACTGTGAAATCCCCTCACATTTGGCAGGATCCTGATACACTGTGAAACCCCATACACACCTGGCAGGATCCTGATCCTCTGTGAAACCCCGTTCACATTTGGCAGGATCCTGATACACTGTGAAACCCCGTTCACATTTGGCAGGATCCTGATACACTGTCAAACCCCAAGCAGACCTGGCAGGATCCTGATCTACTGTGAAACCCCGTTCACATTTGGCAAGATCCTGATACACTGTGAAAACACCAAACACACCTGGGAGGATCCTGATACACTGTGAAACCCCATACACACCTGGCAGGATCCTGACCCACTGTGAAACACTCATACACACCTGGAAGGATCCTGATGCACTGTGAAATACCCAAACACATCTGGCAGGATCCTGATACACTGTGAAAACCCAAACACACCTGGAAGGATCCTGATCCACTGTGAAACCCCCATACACACCAGGAAGGATCATGATACACTGTGAAAACCCCAAACACACCTGGGAGGATCTTGATACACTGTGAAACCCAATACACACCTGGCAGGATCCTGATCCACTGTGAAACCCCCATACACACCTTGAAGGATCCTGATACACTGTGAAAACCCGAAAAACATCTGACAGGATCGTGATACACTGTGTAACTCCCATACACATCTGGAAGGATCCTGATGCACTGTGAAACCCCCATACACACCTGGCAGGATCGTTATAAACTGTGAAAACCCCAGACACACCAGGCAGGATCCTGATAAACTGCGAAACCCCCACACACACCTGGCAGGATCCTGATAAACTGTGAAACCCCCATACACACCTGGCAGGATCGTGATACACTGTGTAACCCATATAAACACCTGGCAGGATCCTGATAAACTGTGAAACCCCCATACACACCTGGCAGGATACTGATAAACTGTGAAACCCCCAGACACACCTGGCAGGATCCTGATGAACTGTGAAACCCCCAGACACACCAGGCAGGATCCTGATAAACTGTGAAACCCCCATACACACCTGGCAGGATCCAGATAAACTGTGGGTCCCCAAACACTCGATGCAGGATCCTGATACACTGTGAAACCCTCAGAAACATCTGGAAGGATCCTGATGCATTGTGAAAACCACATACAAATCTGGCATGATGCTGATGCACTGTGAAAACCCCATTCACATCTGGCAGAGACCTGATAAACTGTGAAATCCCCGGACACACCAGGCAGGATACTGATAAAATGTGAAACCCCCATACACACCTGGCAGGATCCTGATAAACTGTGAAACACCCATACACACCTGGCAGGATCCTGATAAACTGTGACACCCACATACACACCTGGCAGGATCCTGATAACTGTGAAACCCCCATACACACCTGGCAGGATCCTGATACACTGTGAAAACCCCATACACACGTGGCAGGATCCTGATCCACTGTGAAACCCCATACACACCAGGCAGGATCCTGATAAACCGTGAAACCCACATAAACACCAGGCAGGAGCCTGATAAGCTGTGAAACCCACATACACACCTGTAGGACCCTGATATACTGTGAAACCCCATACACACGTGGCAGGATCCTGATGCACTGTGAAACACCCATACACATCTGGCAGGATCCTGATGCACTGTGAAAACCCCATACACATCTGGCAGGATCCTGATGCACTGTGAAAACCCCACTCACATCTGGCAGGATCCTGATGCACTGTGAAAACCCCACTCACATCTGGCAGGATCCTGATAAACTGTGAAAACCACATACTCACCTGGCAGGATCCTGATAAACTGTGAAACCCCCAGACATACCAGGAAGGATACCGCTAAACTGTGAAAACCCCATACACACCTGGCAGGATCCTGATAAAATGTGAAACCCACATACACACCTGGCAGGATCCTGATATACTGTGAAACCCCCATACACACCTGGCAGGATCCTGATAAACTGTGAAAACTCCATACACACCTGGCAGGATCCTGATACACGGTGAAAACCCCATACACACCTGGCAGGATCCTGATAGACTGTGAAAACCCCATACACACCTGGCAGGATCCTGATAGACTGTGAAACACCCATACACACCTGGCAAGATCCTGATAAACTGTGAAACCCCCATACACACCTGGCAGGATACTGATAAACTGTGAAACACACATGCACACCTGGCAGGATACTGAGACACTGTGAAAACCCCATACAAACCTGGCAGGATCCTGATGAACTGTGAAACCCACAAAAACACCTGACATGACCCTGATAAACTGTGAAACGCCCATACACATCTGGCAGGATCCTGATACACTGTGAAAAACCCATACACACCTGGCAGGATCCTGATACACTGTGAAACTCCCATACACACCTGGCAACATACTGATAAACTGTGCAACCCACATACACACCTGGCAGGATCCTGATAAACTGTGAAACACCCATACACACCTGGAAGGATCCTGATAAACTGTGAAACCCACATACACACCTGGCAGGATCCTGATGAACTGTGAAACCCACAAAAACACCTCACATGACCCTGATAAACTGTGAAACGCCCATACACATCTGGCAGGATCCTGATACACTGTGAAAAACCCATACACACCTGGCAGGATCCTGATACACTGTGAAACTCCCATACACACCTGGCAACATACTGATAAACTGTGCAACCCACATACACACCTGGCAGGATCCTGATAAACTGTGAAACACCCATACACACCTGGAAGGATCCTGATAAACTGTGAAACCCACATACACACCTGGCAGGATCCTGATAAACTGTGAAACACCCATACACACCTGGAAGGATCCTGATAAACTGTGAAACCCCCATACACACATGGCAGGATCCTGATAGACTGTGAAAACCCCATGCACACCTGGCAGGATACTGATAAACTGTGAAACACACATGCACACCTGGCAGGATACTGATACACTGTGAAAACCCCATACACACCTGGCAGGATCCTGATGAACTGTGAAACCCACATAAACACCTGACTGGATCCTGATAAACTGTGAAACCCCCATACACAACTGGCAGGATCCTGATACACTGTGAAAAACCCATACACACCTGGCAGGATCCTGATACACTGTGAAACCCCCATACACACCTGGCAGGATCCTGATAAACTGTGCAACACACATACACACCTGGCAGGATCCTGATAAACTGTGAAACCCCCATACACACCTGGCAGGATCCTGATAAACTGTGAAACCCCCATACAAACCTGGCAGGATACTGATAAACTGTGAAACACACATGCACACCTGGCAGGATACTGAGACACTGTGAAAACCCGAGACAAACCTGGCAGGATCCTGATGAACTGTGAAACCCACATAAACACCTGACATGACCCTGATAAACTGTGAAACCCCAATACACATCTGGCAGGATCATGATACACTGTGAAAAACCCATACACACCTGGCAGGATCCTGATACACTGTGAAACTCCCAGACACACCTGGCAGCATACTGATAAACTGTGCAACCCACATACACACCTGGCAGGATCCTGATGAACTGTGAAACACCCATACACACCTAGAAGGATCCTGATAAACTGTGAAATCCCCATACACAACTGGCAGGATCCTGATAAACTGTGAAAAGGCCATACACAACTGGCAGAATCATGATACACAGTGAAAACCCCATACACACCTGGCAGGATCCTGATAGACCGTGAAAACCCCATGCACACCTGGCAGGATACTGATAAACTGTGAAACACACATGCACACCTAGCAGGATACTGATACACTGTGAAAAACCCATACTCACCTGGCAGGATCCTGATAAACTGTGCAACACACATACACACCTGGCAGGATCCTGATAAACTGTGAAAACCCCATACACACCTGGCAGGATCCTGATGAACTGTGAAACCCACATAAACACCTGACTGGATCCTGATAAACTGTGAAACCCCCATACACACCTGGCAGGATCCTGATACACTGTGAAAAACCCATACTCACCTGGCAGGATCCTGATAAACTGTGCAACACACATACACACCTGGCAGGATCCTGATAAACTGTGAAACCCCCATACACACCTGGCAGGATCCTGATACACTGTCAAAAGTCCATACACACCTGGCAGTATCCTGATACACTGTGAAAACCCCATACACACCTGGCAGGATCCTGATACACTGTGAAACCCACATACACACCTGGCAGGATCCTGATACACTGTGAAATCCCCATAAACACCTGGCAGATTCCTGATCCACAGATAAAACCCCATACACACCTGGCAGGATCCTGATACACTGTGAAAACCCCATACACACCTGGCAGGATCCTGATCCACTGTGAAAACCCCATACACACCTGGCAGTATCCTGATACACCGTGAAACCCAATACACACCTGTGCAGGATCCTGATAAACTGTGGAAACCCCATGCACACCAGGCAGGATCATGATACGCTGTGAAATCCCCAGACACACCTGGCAGGTTCCTGATCAACTGTGAAAACCCGAAACACACCTGGCAGGATTCTGATACACTGTGAAAACCCCATACACAACTGGCAGTATCCTGATGCACATTGAAACCCCAAACACACCTGGCAGGATCCTGAAACAATGTGAAATCCCATACACACCTGGCAGGATCCTGATAAACTGTGCAACACACATGCACACCTGGCAGGATCCTGATAAGCTGTGAAACCCCCATACACACCTGGCAGGATCCTGATACACTGTGAAAAACCCATACTCACCTGGCAGGATCCTGATAAACTGTGCAACACACATACACACCTGGCAGGATCCTGATAAACTGTGAAACCCCCATACACACCTGGCAGGATCCTGATACACTGTCAAAAGTCCATACACACCTGGCAGTATCCTGATACACTGTGAAAACCCCATACACACCTGGCAGGATCCTGATACACTGTGAAACCCACATACACACCTGGCAGGATCCTGATACACTGTGAAATCCCCATAAACACCTGGCAGGTTCCAGATCCACAGATAAAACCCCATACACACCTGGCAGGATCCTGATACACTGTGAAAACCCCATACACACCTGGCAGGATCCTGATCCACTGTGTAAACCCCATACACACCTGGCAGTATCCTGATACACCGTGAAACCCAATACACACCTGGCAGGATCCTGATAAATTGTGAAACCCCCATACACACCTGGCAGGATTCTGATACACTGTGAAAACCCCATACACAACTGGCAGTATCCTGATGCACATTGAAACCCCAAACACACCTGGCAGGATCCTGAAACAATGTGAAATCCCATACACACCTGGCAGGATCCTGATAAACTGTGCAACACACATACACACCTGGCAGGATCCTGATGCACATTGAAACCCCAAACACACCTGGCAGGATCCTGAAACACTGTGAAAACCCCATACACACCTGGCAGGATCCTGATACACTGTGAAAACCCCATACACACCTAGCAGTATCCTGATCCACAGTGAAAAACCCATACTCACCTGGCAGGATCCTGATAAACTGTGCAACACACATACACACCTGGCAGGATCCTGATGCACATTGAAACCCCAAACACACCTGGCAGGATCCTGAAACAATGTGAAATCCCATACACACCTGCAAGGATCCTGATAAACTGTGCAACACACATACACACCTGGCAGGATCATGATGCACATTGAAACCCCAAACACACCTGGCAGGATCCTGAAACACTGTGAAATCCCATACACACCTGGCAGGATCCTGATAAACTGTGCAACACACATACACACCTGGCAGGATCCTGATAAACTGTGAAACCCCCACACACACCTGGCAGGATCCTGATACACTGTGAATACCCCATACACACCTGGCAGGATCCTGATACACTGTGAAAACCCCATACACACCTAGCAGTATCCTGATCCACTGTGAAAAACCCATACTCACCTGGCAGGATCCTGATAAACTGTGCAACACACATACACACCTGGCAGGATCCTGATAAACTGTGAAACCCCCATACACACCTGGCAGGATCCTGATACACTGTCAAAAGTCCATACACACCTGGCAGTATCCTGATACACTGTGAAAACCCCATACACACCTGGCAGGATCCTGATACACTGAGAAACCCACATACACACCTGGCAGGATCCTGATACACTGTGAAATCCCCATAAACACCTGGCAGGTTCCTGATCCACAGATAAAACCCCATACACACCTGGCAGGATCCTGATACACTGTGCAAACCCCATACACACCTGGCAGGATCCTGATCCACTGTGAAAACCCCATACACACCTGGCAGTATCCTGATACACCGTGAAACCCAATACACACCTGGCAGGATCCTGATAAACTGTGAAAACCCCATGCACACCAGGCAGGATCATGATACGCTGTGAAATCCCCAGACACACCTGGCAGGTTCCTGATCAACTGTGAAAACCCGAAACACACCTGGCAGGATTCTGATACACTGTGAAAACCCCATACACAACTGGCAGTATCCTGATGCACATTGAAACCCCAAACACACCTGGCAGGATCCTGAAACACTGTGAAATCCCATACACACCTGGCAGGATCCTGATAAACTGTGCAACACACATGCACACCTGGCAGGATCCTGATAAGCTGTGAAACCCCCATACACACCTGGCAGGATCCTGATACACTGTGAAAAACCCATACTCACCTGGCAGGATCCTGATAAACTGTGCAACACACATACACACCTGGCAGGATCCTGATAAACTGTGAAACCCCCATACACACCTGGCAGGATCCTGATACACTGTCAAAAGTCCATACACACCTGGCAGTATCCTGATACACTGTGAAAACCCCATACACACCTGGCAGGATCCTGATACACTGTGAAACCCACATACACACCTGGCAGGATCCTGATACACTGTGAAATCCCCATAAACACCTGGCAGGTTCCTGATCCACAGATAAAACCCCATACACACCTGGCAGGATCCTGATACACTGTGAAAACCCCATACACACCTGGCAGGATCCTGATCCACTGTGAAAACCCCATGCACACCTGGCAGTATCCTGATACACCGTGAAACCCAATACACACCTGGCAGGATCCTGATAAACTGTGAAACCCCAATACACACCTGGCAGGATTCTGATACACTGTGAAAACCCCATACACAACTGGCAGTATCCTGATGCACATTGAAACCCCAAACACACCTGGCAGGATCCTGAAACAATGTGAAATCCCATACACACCTGGCAGGATCCTGATAAACTGTGCAACACACATACACACCTGGCAGGATCCTGATGCACATTGAAACCCCAAACACACCTGGCAGGATCCTGAAACACTGTGAAATCCCATACACACCTGGCAGGATCCTGATAAACTGTGCAACACACATACACACCTGGCATTATCCTGATAAACTGTGAAACCCCCACACACACCTGGCAGGATCCTGATACACTGTGAAAACCCCATACACACCTGGCAGGATCCTGATACACTGTGAAAACCCCATACACACCTAGCAGGATCCTGATACACTGTGAAACCCACATACACACCTGGCAGGATCCTGATACGCTGTGAAATCCCCATAAACACCTGTCATGTTCCTGATCCACAGGTAAAACCCCATACACACCTGGCAGGATCCTGATCCACTGTGAAAACCCCATACACACCTGGCAGGATCCTGATACACTGTGAAACCCAATACACACCTGGCAGGATCCTGATAAACTGTGAAACCCCCATACACACCTGGCAGGATCCTGATACGCTGTGAAATACCCATACACACCTGGCAGGTTCCTGATCAACTGTGAAAACCCCAAACAAACCTGGCAGGAAACCGATGCACTGTGAAAACCCCATGCACAACTGGCAGGATCCTGATGCACAGTGAAAACCCCAAACACACCTGGCAGGATCCTGATACACTGTGAAAACCCCATACACACCTGGCAGGATCCTGATACACTGTGAAAACCCCATACACACCTGGCAGTATCCTGATGCACATTGAAACCCCAAACACACCTGTGCAGGATCCTGAAACACTGTGAAGACCCATACACACCTGGCAGGATCCTGATACACTGTGAAACTCCCAGACACACCTGGCAGGATCCTGATAAACTGTGAAACACCCATACACACCTGGAAGGATCCTGATAAACTGTGAAACCCCCATACACACCTGGCAGGATCCTGATAAACTGAGAAAAGCCCATACATACCTGGCAGAATCATGATACACAGTGAAAACCGGATACACACCTGGTAGGATCCTGATAGACAGTGAAAACCCCATGCACACCTGGCAGGATACTGATAAACTGTGAAACACACATGCACACCTGGCAGGATACTGATACACTGTGAAAACCCCATACACACCTGGCAGGATCCTGATACACTGTGAAAAACCCATACTCACCTGGCAGGATCCTGATAAACTGTGCAACACACATACACACCTGGCAGGATCCTGATAAACTGTGAAACCCCCATACACACCTGGCAGGATCCTGATACACTGTCAAAAGTCCATACACACCTGGCAGTATCCTGATACACTGTGAAAACCCCATACACACCTGGCAGGATCCTGATACACTGTGAAACCCACATACAACCTGGCAGGATCCTGATACACTGTGAAATCCCCATAAACACCTGGCAGGTTCCTGATCCACAGATAAAACCCCATACACACCTGGCAGGATCCTGATACACTGTGAAAACCCCATACACACCTGGCAGGATCCTGATCCACTGTGAAAACCCCATACACACCTGGCAGTATCCTGATACACCGTGAAACCCAATACACACCTGGCAGGATCCTGATAAACTGTGAAAACCCCATGCACACCAGGCAGGATCATGATACGCTGTGAAATCCCCAGACACACCTGGCAGGTTCCTGATCAACTGTGAAAACCCGAAACACACCTGGCAGGATTCTGATACACTGTGAAAACCCCATACACAACTGGCAGTATCCTGATGCACATTGAAACCCCAAACACACCTGGCAGGATCCTGAAACAATGTGAAATCCCATACACACCTGGCAGGATCCTGATAAACTGTGCAACACACATACACACCTGGCAGGATCCTGATGCACATTGAAACCCCAAACACACCTGGCAGGATCCTGAAACACTGTGAAATCCCATACACACCTGGCAGGATCCTGATAAACTGTGCAACACACATGCACACCTGGCAGGATCCTGATAAACTGTGAAACCCCCATACACACCTGGCAGGATCCTGATACACTGTGAAAAACCCATACTCACCTGGCAGGATCCTGATAAACTGTGCAACACACATACACACCTGGCAGGATCCTGATAAACTGTGAAACCCCCATACACACCTGGCAGGATCCTGATACACTGTCAAAAGTCCATACACACCTGGCAGTATCCTGATACACTGTGAAAACCCCATACACACCTGGCAGGATCCTGATACACTGTGAAATCCACATACACACCTGGCAGGATCCTGATACACTGTGAAATCCCCATAAACACCTGGCAGGTTCCTGATCCACAGATAAAACCCCATACACACCTGGCAGGATCCTGATACACTGTGAAAACCCCATACACACCTGGCAGGATCCTGATCCACTGTGAAAACCCCATACACACCTGGCAGGATCCTGATAAACTGTGAAAACCCCATGCACACCAGGCAGGATCATGATACGCTGTGAAATCCCCAGACACACCTGGCAGGTTCCTGATCAACTGTGAAAACCCGAAACACACCTGGCAGGATTCTGATACAATGTGAAAACCCCATACACAACTGGCAGTATTCTGATGCACATTGAAAGCCCAAACACACCTGGCAGGATCCTGAAACAATGTGAAATCCCATACACACCTGGCAGGATCCTGATAAACTGTGCAACACACATACACACCTGGCAGGATCCTGATGCACATTGAAACCCCAAACACACCTGGCAGGATCCTGAAACACTGTGAAATCCCATCCACACCTGGCAGGATCCTGATAAACTGTGCAACACACATACACACCTGGCAGGATCCTGATAAACTGTGAAACCCCCACACACACCTGGCAGGATCCTGATACACTGTGAAAACCCCATACACACCTGGCAGGATCCTGATACACTGTGAAAACCCCATACACACCTAGCAGGATCCTGATACACTGTGAAACCCACATACACACCTGGCAGGATCCTGATACGCTGTGAAATCCCCATAAACACCTGGCATGTTCCTGATCCACAGGTAAAACCCCATACACACCTGGCAGGATCCTGATCCACTGTGAAAACCCCATACACACCTGGCAGGATCCTGATACACTGTGAAACCCAATACACACCTGGCAGGATCCTGATAAACTGTGAAACCCCCATACACACCTGGCAGGATCCTGATACGCTGTGAAATACCCATACACACCTGGCAGGTTCCTGATCAACTGTGAAAACCCCAAACAAACCTGGCAGGAAACTGATGCACTGTGAAAACCCCATGCACAACTGGCAGGATCCTGATGCACAGTGAAAACCCCAAACACACCTGGCAGGATCCTGATACACTGTGAAATCCCCATACACACCTGGCAGGATCCTGATACACTGTGAAAACCCCATACACACCTGGCAGTATCCTGATGCACATTGAAACCCCAAACACACCTGTGCAGGATCCTGAAACACTGTGAAAACCCATACACACCTGGCAGGATCCTGATACACTGTGAAACTCCCAGACACACCTGGCAGGATCCTGATAAACTGTGAAACACCCATACACACCTGGAAGGATCCTGATAAACTGTGAAACCCCCATACACACCTGGCAGGATTCTGATAAACTGAGAAAAGCCCATACATACCTGGCAGAATCATGATACACAGTGAAAACCGGATACACACCTGGTAGGATCCTGATAGACAGTGAAAACCCCATGCACACCTGGCAGGATACTGATAAACTGTGAAACACACATGCGCACCTGGCAGGATACTGATGCACTGTGAAAACCCCATACACACCTGGCAGGATCCTGATGAACTGTGAAACCCACATATACACCTGACTGGATCCTGATAAACTGTGAAACCCCCATACACAACTGGCAGGATCCTGATACACTGTGAAAAACCCATACACACCTGGCAGGATCCTGATACACTGTGAAACCCCCATACACACGTGGCAGGATCCTGCTAAACTGTGAAACCCCCATACACACCTGGCAGGATACTGATAAACTGTGAAACACACATGCACACCTGGCAGGATACTGAGACACTGTGAAAACCCGATACAAACCTGGCAGGATCCTGATGAACTGTGAAACCCACATAAACACCTGACATGACCCTGATAAACTGTGAAACCCCCATACACATCTGGCACGATCCTGATACACTGTGAAAAACCCATGCACACCTGGCAGGATCCTGATACACTGTGAAACTCCCAGACACACCTGGCAGCATACTGATAAACTGTGCAACCTACATACACACCTGGCAGGATCCTGATGAACTGTGAAACACCCATACACACCTAGAAGGAACCTGATAAACTGTGAAATCCCCATACACACGATGCAGGATCCTGATACTCTGTGAAAAGGCCATACACACCTGGCAGAATCATGATACACAGTGAAAACCCCATACACACCTGGCAGGATCCTGATACACTGTGAAACCCCACACACACCTGGCAGGATCCTGATACACTGTGAAAACCCCATACACACCTAGCAGGATCCTGATACACTGTGAAACCCACATACACACCTAGCAGGATCCTGATACGCTGTGAAATCCCCATAAACACCTGGCATGTTCCTGATCCACAGGTAAAACCCCATACACACCTGGCAGGATCCTGATCCACTGTGAAAACCCCATACACACCTGGCAGGATCCTGATACACTGTGAAACCCAATACACACCTGGCAGGATCCTGATAAACTGTGAAACCCCCATACACACCTGGCAGGATCCTGATACGCTGTGAAATACCCATACACACCTGGCAGGTTCCTGATCAACTGTGAAAACCCCAAACAAACCTGGCAGGAAACTGATGCACTGTGAAAACCCCATGCACAACTGGCAGGATCCTGATGCACAGTGAAAACCCCAAACACACCTGGCAGGATCCTGATGCACTGTGAAAACCCCATACACACCTGGCAGGATCCTGATACACTGTGAAAACCCCATACACACCTGGCAGTATCCTGATGCACATTGAAACCCCAAACACACCTGTGCAGGATCCTGAAACACTGTGAAAACCCATACACACCTGGCAGGATCCTGATACACTGTGAAACTCCCAGACACACCTGGCAGGATCCTGATAAACTGTGAAACACCCATACACACCTGGAAGGATCCTGATAAACTGTGAAACCCCCATACACACCTGGCAGGATCCTGATAAACTGAGAAAAGCCCATACATACCTGGCAGAATCATGATACACAGTGAAAACCGGATACACACCTGGTAGGATCCTGATAGACAGTGAAAACCCCATGCACACCTGGCAGGATACTGATAAACTGTGAAACACACATGCACACCTGGCAGGATACTGATACACTGTGAAAACCCCATACACACCTGGCAGGATCCTGATGAACTGTGAAACCCACATAAACACCTGACTGGATCCTGATAAACTGTGAAACCCCCATACACAACTGGCAGGATCCTGATACACTGTGAAAAACCCATACACACCTGGCAGGATCCTGATACACTGTGAAACCCCCATACTCACCTGGCAGGATCCTGATAAACTGTGCAACACACATACACACCTGGCAGGATCCTGATAAACTGTGAAACCCCCATACACACCTGGCAGGATCCTGATAAACTGTGAAACCCCCATACACACCTGGCAGGATACTGATAAACTGTGAAACACACATGCACACCTGGCAGGATACTGAGACACTGTGAAAACCCGATACAAACCTGGCAGGATCCTGATGAACTGTGAAACCCACATAAACACCTGACATGACCCTGATAAACTGTGAAACCCCCATACACATCTGGCAGGATCCTGATACACTGTGAAAAACCCATGCACACCTGGCAGGATCCTGATACACTGTGAAACTCCCAGACACACCTGGCAGCATACTGATAAACTGTGCAACCCACATACACACCTGGCAGGATCCTGATGAACTGTGAAACACCCATACACACCTAGAAGGAACCTGATAAACTGTGAAATCCCCATACACACGATGCAGGATCCTGATACTCTGTGAAAAGGCCTTACACACCTGGCAGAATCATGATACACAGTGAAAACCCCATACACACCTGGCAGGATCCTGATAGACCGTGAAAACCACATGCACACCTGGCAGGATACTGATAAACTGTGAAACACACATGCACACCTGGCAGGATACTGATACACTGTGAAAACCCCATACACACCTGGCAGGATCCTGATGAACTGTGCAACCCACATAAACACCTGACTGGATCCTGATAAACTGTGAAACCCCCATACACACCTGGCAGGATCCTGATAAACTGTGAAAAACCCATACACACCTGGCAGGATCCTGATACACTGTGAAACCACCATACTCACCTGGCAGGATCCTGATAAACTGTGCAACACACATACACACCTGGCAGGATCCTGATAAACTGTGAAACCCCCATACACACCTGGCAGGATCCTGATACACTGCGAAAAGTCCATACACACCTGGCAGTATCCTGATACACTGTGAAAACCCCATACACACCTGGCAGGATCCTGATACAATGTGAAACCCACATACACACCTGGCAGGATCCTGATACACTGTGAAATCACCATAAACGCCTGGCAGGTTCCTGATCCACAGATAAAACCCCATACACACCTGGCAGGATCCTGATACACTGTGAAAACCCCATACACACCTGGCAGGATCCTGATCCACTGTGAAATCCCCATACACACCTGGCAGTATCCTGATACACCGTGAAACCCAATACACACCTGGCAGGATCCAGATAAACTGTGAAAACCCCATGCACGCCAGGCAGGATCATGATACGCTGTGAAATCCCCAGACACACCTGGCAGGTTCCTGATCAACTGTGAAAACCCGAAACACACCTGGCAGGATTCTGATACACTGTGAAAACCCCATACACAACTGGCAGTATCCTGATGCACATTGAAACCCCAAACACACCTGGCAGGATCCTGAAACAATGTGAAATCCCATACACACCTGGCAGGATCCTGATAAACTGTGCAACACACATACACACCTGGCAGGATCCTGATGCACATTGAAACCCCAAACACACCTGGCAGGATCCTGAAACACTGTGAAATCCCATACACACCTGGCAGGATCCTGATAAACTGTGCAACACACATACACACCTGGCAGGATCCTGATAAACTGTGAAACCCCCACACACACCTGGCAGGATCCTGATACACTGTGAAAACCCCATACACACCTGGCAGGATCCTGATACACTGTGAAAACCCCATACACACCTAGCAGGATCCTGATACACTGTGAAACCCACATACACACCTGGCAGGATCCTGATACGCTGTGAAATCCCCATAAACACCTGGCAGGTTCCTGATCCACAGGTAAAACCCCATACACACCTGGCAGGATCCTGATCGACTGTGAAAACCCCATACACACCTGGCAGGATCCTGAGACACTGTGAAACCCAATACACACCTGGCAGGATCCTGATAAACTGTGAAACCCCCATACACACCTGGCAGGATCCTGATACGCTGTGAAATACCCATACACACCTGGCAGGTTCCTGATCAACTGTGAAAACCCCAAACAAACCTGGCAGGATACTGATGCACTGTGAAAACCCCATGCACAACTGGCAGGATCCTGATGCACAGTGAAAACCCCAAACACACGTGGCAGGATCCTGATACACTGTGAAAACCCCATGCACATCTGACTGGATCCATATAAACTGTGAAACCCCCAAACACACCTGGCAGGATCCTGATAAACTGTGAAAAACCCATACACACCTGGCAGGATCCTGATACACTGTGAAACCACCATACTCACCGGGCAGGTTCCTGATAAACTGTGCAACACACATACACACCTGGCAGGATCCTGATAAACTGTGAAACCGCCATACACACCTGGCAGGATCCTGATACACTGTGAAAAGTCCATACACACCTGGCAGTATCCTGATACACTGTGAAAACCCCATACACACCTGGCAGGATCCTGATACACTGTGAAACCCACATACACACCTGGCAGGATCCTGATACACTGTGAAATCCCCATAAACGCCTGGCAGGTTCCTGATCCACAGATAAAACCCCATACACACCTGGCAGGATCCTGATGCACTGTGAAAACCCCATACACACCTGGCAGGATCCTGATCCACTGTGAAAACCCCATACACACCTGGCAGTATCCTGATACACCGTGAAACCCAATACACACCTGGCAGGATTCTGATAAACTGTGAAAACCCCATGCACACCAGGCAGGATCATGATACGCTGTGAAATCCCCAGACACACCTGGCAGGATTCTGATACACTGTGAAAGCCCCATACACAACTGGCAGTATCCTGATGCACATTGAAACCCCAAACACACCTGGCAGGATCCTGAAACAATGTGAAATCCCATACACACCTGGCAGGATCCTGATAAACTGTGCAACACACATACACACCTGGCAGGATCCTGATGCACATTGAAACCCCAAACACACCTGGCAGGATCCTGAAACACTGTGAAATCCCATACACACCTGGCAGGATCCTGATAAACTGTGCAACACACATACACACCTGGCAGGATCCTGATAAACTGTGAAACCCCCACACACACCTGGCAGGATCCTGATACACTGTGAAAACCCCATACACACCTGGCAGGATCCTGATACACTGTGAAAACCCCATACACACCTAGCAGGATCCTGATACACTGTGAAACCCACATACACACCTGGCAGGATCCTGATACGCTGTGAAATCCCCATAAACACCTGGCAGGTTCCTGATCCACAGGTAAAACCCCATACACACCTGGCAGGATCCTGATCGACTGTGAAAACCCGATACACACCTGGCAGGATCCTGAGACACTGTGAAACTCAATACACACCTGGCAGGATCCTGATAAACTGTGAAACCCCCATACACACCTGGCAGGATCCTGATACGCTGTGAAATACCCATACACACCTGGCAGGTTCCTGATCAACTGTGAAAACCCCAAACAAACCTGGCAGGATACTGATGCACTGTGAAAACCCCATGCACAACTGGCAGGATCCTGATGCACAGTGAAAACCCCAAGCACACCTGGCAGGATCCTGATACACTGTGAAAACCCCATACACACCTGGCAGGATCCTGATACACTGTGAAAACCCCATACACACCTGGCAGTATCCTGATGCACATTGAAACCCCAAACACACCTGGCAGGATCCTGAAACACTGTGAAAACCCATACACACCTGGCAGGATCCTGATACACTGTGAAACTCCCAGACACACCTGGCAGCATACTGATAAACTGTGCAACCCACATACACACCTGGCAGGATCCTGATGAACTGTGAAACACCCATACACACCTAGAAGGATCCTGATAAACTGTGAAATCCCGATACCCACCTGGCAGGATCCTGATAAACTGAGAAAAGGCCATACACACCTGGCAGAATCATGATACACAGTGAAAACCCCATACACACCTGGCAGGATCCTGATAGACCGTGAAAACCCCATGCACACCTGGCAGGATACTGATAAACTGTGAAACACACATGCACACCTGGCAGGATACTGATACACTGTGAAAACCCCATACACACCTGGCAGGATCCTGATGAACTGTGAAACCCACATAAACACCTGACTGGATCCTGATAAACTGTGAAACCCCCATACACTCCTGGCAGGATCCTGATACACTGTGAAAAACCCATACACACCTGGCAGGATCCTGATACACTGTGAAACCCCCAATCTCACCTGGCAGGATCCTGATAAACTGTGCAACACACATACACACCTGGCAGGATCCTGATAAACTGTGAAACCCCCATACACACCTGGCAGGATCCTGATACACTGTGAAAAGTCCATGCAAAACTGGCAGTATCCTGATACACTGTGAAAACCCCATACACACCTGGCAGGATCCTGATACACTGTGAAACCCACATACACACCTGGCAGGATCCTGATACACTGTGAAATCCCCATAAACACCTGGCAGGTTCCTGATCCACAGATAAAACCCCATACACACCTGGCAGGATCCTGATACACTGTGAAAAACCCATACACACCTGGCAGGATCCTGATCCACTGTGAAAACCCCATACACACCTGGCAGGATCCTGATACACCGTGAAACCCAATACACACCTGGCAGGATCCTGATACGCTGTGAAATCCCCATAAACACCTGGCAGGTTCCTGATCCACAGGTAAAACCCCATACACACCTGGCAGGATCCTGATCCACTGTGAAAACCCCATACACACCTGGCAGGATCCTGATACACTGTGAAACCCACTACACACCTGGCAGGATCCTGATTATCTGTGAAACCCCCATACACACCTGGCAGGATCCTGATACGCTGTGGAATACCCATACACACCTGGCAGGTTCCTGATCAACTGTGAAAACCCCAAACAAACCTGGCAGGATACTGATGCACTGTGAAAACCCCATGCACAACTGGCAGGATCCTGATGCACAGTGAAAACCCCAAACACACCCAGCAGGATCCTGATACACTGTGAAAACCCCATACACACCTGGCAGGATCCTGATCCACTGTGAAAACCCCATACACACCTGGCAGTATCCTGATGCACATTGAAACCCCAAACACACCTGGCAGGATCCTGAAACACTGTGAAAACCCATACACACCTGGCAGGATCCTGATACACTGTGAAACTCCCAGACACACCTGGCAGCATACTGATAAACTGTGCAGCCCACATACACACCTGGCAGGATCCTGATGAACTGTGAAACACCCATACACACCTAGAAGGATCCTGATAAACTGTGAAATCCCGATACACACCTGGCAGGATCCTGATAAACTGAGAAAAGGCCATACACACCTGGCAGAATCATGATACACAGTGAAAGCCCCATACACACCTGGCAGGATCCTGATAGACCGTGAAAACCCCATGCACACCTGGCAGGATACTGATAAACTGTGAAACACACATGCACACCTGGCAGGATACTGATACACTGTGAAAACCCCATACACACCTGGCAGGATCCTGATACACTGTGAAAAGTCCATGCAAACCTGGCAGTATCCTGATACACTGTGAAAACCCCATACACACCTGGCAGGATCCTGATACACTGTGAAAGCCACATACACACCTGGCAGGATCCTGATACGCTGTGAAATCCCCATAAACACCTGGCATGTTCCTGATCCACAGGTAAAACCCCATACACACCTGGCAGGATCCTGATCCACTGTGAAAACCCCATACACACCTGGCAGGATCCTGATACACTGTGAAACCCAATACACACCTGGCAGGATCCTGATAAACTGTGAAACCCCCATACACACCTGGCAGGATCCTGATACGCTGTGAAATACCCATACACACCTGGCAGGTTCCTGATCAACTGTGAAAACCCCAAACAAACCTGGCAGGAAACTGATGCACTGTGAAAACCCCATGCACAACTGGCAGGATCCTGATGCACAGTGAAAACCCCAAACACACCTGGCAGGATCCTGATAAACTGTGAAAACCCCATACACACCTGGCAGGATCCTGATACACTGTGAAAACCCCATACACACCTGGCAGTATCCTGATGCACATTGAAACCCCAAACACACCTGTGCAGGATCCTGAAACACTGTGAAAACCCATACACACCTGGCAGGATCCTGATACACTGTGAAACTCCCAGACACACCTGGCAGGATCCTGATAAACTGTGAAACACCCATACACACCTGGAAGGATCCTGATAAACTGTGAAACCCCCATACACACCTGGCAGGATTCTGATAAACTGAGAAAAGCCCATACATACCTGGCAGAATCATGATACACAGTGAAAACCGGATACACACCTGGTAGGATCCTGATAGACAGTGAAAACCCCATGCACACCTGGCAGGATACTGATAAACTGTGAAACACACATGCGCACCTGGCAGGATACTGATGCACTGTGAAAACCCCATACACACCTGGCAGGATCCTGATGAACTGTGAAACCCACATATACACCTGACTGGATCCTGATAAACTGTGAAACCCCCATACACAACTGGCAGGATCCTGATACACTGTGAAAAACCCATACACACCTGGCAGGATCCTGATACACTGTGAAACCCCCATACACACGTGGCAGGATCCTGATAAACTGTGAAACCCCCATACACACCTGGCAGGATACTGATAAACTGTGAAACACACATGCACACCTGGCAGGATACTGAGACACTGTGAAAACCCGATACAAACCTGGCAGGATCCTGATGAACTGTGAAACCCACATAAACACCTGACATGACCCTGATAAACTGTGAAACCCCCATACACATCTGGCAGGATCCTGATACACTGTGAAAAACCCATGCACACCTGGCAGGATCCTGATACACTGTGAAACTCCCAGACACACCTGGCAGCATACTGATAAACTGTGCAACCTACATAAACACCTGGCAGGATCCTGATGAACTGTGAAACACCCATACACACCTAGAAGGAACCTGATAAACTGTGAAATCCCCATACACACGATGCAGGATCCTGATACTCTGTGAAAAGGCCATACACACCTGGCAGAATCATGATACACAGTGAAAACCCCATACACACCTGGCAGGATCCTGATACACTGTGAAACCCCACACACACCTGGCAGGATCCTGATACACTGTGAAAACCCCATACACACCTAGCAGGATCCTGATACACTGTGAAACCCACATACACACCTAGCAGGATCCTGATACGCTGTGAAATCCCCATAAACACCTGGCATGTTACTGATCCACAGGTAAAACCCCATACACACCTGGCAGGATCCTGATCCACTGTGAAAACCCCATACACACCTGGCAGGATCCTGATACACTGTGAAACCCAATACACACCTGGCAGGATCCTGATAAACTGTGAAACCCCCATACACACCTGGCAGGATCCTGATACGCTGTGAAATACCCATACACACCTGGCAGGTTCCTGATCAACTGTGAAAACCCCAAACAAACCTGGCAGGAAACTGATGCACTGTGAAAACCCCATGCACAACTGGCAGGATCCTGATGCACAGTGAAAACCCCAAACACACCTGGCAGGATCCTGATACACTGTGAAAACCCCATACACACCTGGCAGGATCCTGATACACTGTGAAAACCCCATACACACCTGGCAGTATCCTGATGCACATTGAAACCCCAAACACACCTGTGCAGGATCCTGAAACACTGTGAAAACCCATACACACCTGGCAGGATCCTGATACACTGTGAAACTCCCAGACACACCTGGCAGGATCCTGATAAACTGTGAAACACCCATACACACCTGGAAGGATCCTGATAAACTGTGAAACCCCCATACACACCTGGCAGGATCCTGATAAACTGAGAAAAGCCCATACATACCTGGCAGAATCATGATACACAGTGAAAACCGGATACACACCTGGTAGGATCCTGATAGACAGTGAAAACCCCATGCACACCTGGCAGGATACTGATAAACTGTGAAACACACATGCACACCTGGCAGGATACTGATACACTGTGAAAACCCCATACACACCTGGCAGGATCCTGATGAACTGTGAAACCCACATAAACACCTGACTGGATCCTGATAAACTGTGAATCCCCCATACACAACTGGCAGGATCCTGATACACTGTGAAAAACCCATACACACCTGGCAGGATCCTGATACACTGTGAAACCCCCATACTCACCTGGCAGGATCCTGATAAACTGTGCAACACACATACACACCTGGCAGGATCCTGATAAACTGTGAAACCCCCATACACACCTGGCAGGATCCTGATAAACTGTGAAACCCCCATACACACCTGGCAGGATACTGATAAACTGTGAAACACACATGCACACCTGGCAGGATACTGAGACACTGTGAAAACCCGATACAAACCTGGCAGGATCCTGATGAACTGTGAAACCCACATAAACACCTGACATGACCCTGATAAACTGTGAAACCCCCATACACATCTGGCAGGATCCTGATACACTGTGAAAAACCCATGCACACCTGGCAGGATCCTGATACACTGTGAAACTCCCAGACACACCTGGCAGCATACTGATAAACTGTGCAACCTACATACACACCTGGCAGGATCCTGATGAACTGTGAAACACCCATACACACCTAGAAGGAACCTGATAAACTGTGAAATCCCCATACACACGATGCAGGATCCTGATACTCTGTGAAAAGGCCTTACACACCTGGCAGAATCATGATACACAGTGAAAACCCCATACACACCTGGCAGGATCCTGATAGACCGTGAAAACCACATGCACACCTGGCAGGATACTGATAAACTGTGAAACACACATGCACACCTGGCAGGATACTGATACACTGTGAAAACCCCATACACACCTGGCAGGATCCTGATGAACTGTGCAACCCACATAAACACCTGACTGGATCCTGATAAACTGTGAAACCCCAATACACACCTGGCAGGATCCTGATAAACTGTGAAAAACCCATACACACCTGGCAGGATCCTGATACACTGTGAAACCACCATACTCACCTGGCAGGATCCTGATAAACTGTGCAACACACATACACACCTGGCAGGATCCTGATAAACTGTGAAACCCCCATACACACCTGGCAGGATCCTGATACACTGCGAAAAGTCCATACACACCTGGCAGTATCCTGATACACTGTGAAAACCCCATACACACCTGGCAGGATCCTGATACAATGTGAAACCCACATACACACCTGGCAGGATCCTGATACACTGTGAAATCCCCATAAACGCCTGGCAGGTTCCTGATCCACAGATAAAACCCCATACACACCTGGCAGGATCCGGATACACTGTGAAAACCCCATACACACCTGGCAGGATCCTGATCCACTGTGAAATCCCCATACACACCTGGCAGTATCCTGATACACCGTGAAACCCAATACACACCTGGCAGGATCCAGATAAACTGTGAAAACCCCATGCACGCCAGGCAGGATCATGATACGCTGTGAAATCCCCAGACACACCTGGCAGGTTCCTGATCAACTGTGAAAACCCGAAACACACCTGGCAGGATTCTGATACACTGTGAAAACCCCATACACAACTGGCAGTATCCTGATGCACATTGAAACCCCAAACACACCTGGCAGGATCCTGAAACAATGTGAAATCCCATACACACCTGGCAGGATCCTGATAAACTGTGCAACACACATACACACCTGGCAGGATCCTGATGCACATTGAAACCCCAAACACACCTGGCAGGATCCTGAAACACTGTGAAATCCCATACACACCTGGCAGGATCCTGATAAACTGTGCAACACACATACACACCTGGCAGGATCCTGATAAACTGTGAAACCCCCACACACACCTGGCAGGATCCTGATACACTGTGAAAACCCCATACACACCTGGCAGGATCCTGATACACTGTGAAAACCCCATACACACCTAGCAGGATCCTGATACACTGTGAAACCCACATACACACCTGGCAGGATCCTGATACGCTGTGAAATCCCCATAAACACCTGGCAGGTTCCTGATCCACAGGTAAAACCCCATACACACCTGGCAGGATCCTGATCGACTGTGAAAACCCCATACACACCTGGCAGGATCCTGAGACACTGTGAAACCCAATACACACCTGGCAGGATCCTGATAAACTGTGAAACCCCCATACACACCTGGCAGGATCCTGATACGCTGTGAAATACCCATACACACCTGGCAGGTTCCTGATCAACTGTGAAAACCCCAAACAAACCTGGCAGGATACTGATGCACTGTGAAAACCCCATGCACAACTGGCAGGATCCTGATGCACAGTGAAAACCCCAAACACACGTGGCAGGATCCTGATACACTGTGAAAACCCCATGCACATCTGACTGGATCCTGATAAACTGTGAAACCCCCAAACACACCTGGCAGGATCCTGATAAACTGTGAAAAACCCATACACACCTGGCAGGATCCTGATACACTGTGAAACCACCATACTCACCTGGCAGGTTCCTGATAAACTGTGCAACACACATACACACCTGGCAGGATCCTGATAAACTGTGAAACCGCCATACACACCTGGCAGGATCCTGATACACTGTGAAAAGTCCATACACACCTGGCAGTATCCTGATACACTGTGAAAACCCCATACACACCTGGCAGGATCCTGATACACTGTGAAACCCACATACACACCTGGCAGGATCCTGATACACTGTGAAATCCCCATAAACGCCTGGCAGGTTCCTGATCCACAGATAAAACCCCATACACACCTGGCAGGATCCTGATGCACTGTGAAAACCCCATACACACCTGGCAGGATCCTGATCCACTGTGAAAACCCCATACACACCTGGCAGTATCCTGATACACCGTGAAACCCAATACACACCTGGCAGGATTCTGATAAACTGTGAAAACCCCATGCACACCAGGCAGGATCATGATACGCTGTGAAATCCCCAGACACACCTGGCAGGATTCTGATACACTGTGAAAGCCCCATACACAACTGGCAGTATCCTGATGCACATTGAAACCCCAAACACACCTGGCAGGATCCTGAAACAATGTGAAATCCCATACACACCTGGCAGGATCCTGATAAACTGTGCAACACACATACACACCTGGCAGGATCCTGATGCACATTGAAACCCCAAACACACCTGGCAGGATCCTGAAACACTGTGAAATCCCATACACACCTGGCAGGATCCTGATAAACTGTGCAACACACATACACACCTGGCAGGATCCTGATAAACTGTGAAACCCCCACACACACCTGGCAGGATCCTGATACACTGTGAAAACCCCATACACACCTGGCAGGATCCTGATACACTGTGAAAACCCCATACACACCTAGCAGGATCCTGATACACTGTGAAACCCACATACACACCTGGCAGGATCCTGATACGCTGTGAAATCCCCATAAACACCTGGCAGGTTCCTGATCCACAGGTAAAACCCCATACACACCTGGCAGGATCCTGATCGACTGTGAAAACCCGATACACACCTGGCAGGATCCTGAGACACTGTGAAACTCAATACACACCTGGCAGGATCCTGATAAACTGTGAAACCCCCATACACACCTGGCAGGATCCTGATACGCTGTGAAATACCCATACACACCTGGCAGGTTCCTGATCAACTGTGAAAACCCCAAACAAACCTGGCAGGATACTGATGCACTGTGAAAACCCCATGCACAACTGGCAGGATCCTGATGCACAGTGAAAACCCCAAGCACACCTGGCAGGATCCTGATACACTGTGAAAACCCCATACACACCTGGCAGGATCCTGATACACTGTGAAAACCCCATACACACCTGGCAGTATCCTGATGCACATTGAAACCCCAAACACACCTGGCAGGATCCTGAAACACTGTGAAAACCCATACACACCTGGCAGGATCCTGATACACTGTGAAACTCCCAGACACACCTGGCAGCATACTGATAAACTGTGCAACCCACATACACACCTGGCAGGATCCTGATAAACTGTGAAATCCCGATACACACCTGGCAGGATCCTGATAAACTGAGAAAAGGCCATACACACCTGGCAGAATCATGATACACAGTGAAAACCCCATACACACCTGGCAGGATCCTGATAGACCGTGAAAACCCCATGCACACCTGGCAGGATACTGATAAACTGTGAAACACACATGCACACCTGGCAGGATACTGATACACTGTGAAAACCCCATACACACCTGGCAGGATCCTGATGAACTGTGAAACCCACATAAACACCTGACTGGATCCTGATAAACTGTGAAACCCCCATACACTCCTGGCAGGATCCTGATACACTGTGAAAAACCCATACACACCTGGCAGGATCCTGATACACTGTGAAACCCCCATACTCACCTGGCAGGATCCTGATAAACTGTGCAACACACATACACACCTGGCAGGATCCTGATAAACTGTGAAACCCCCATACACACCTGGCAGGATCCTGATACACTGTGAAAAGTCCATGCAAAACTGGCAGTATCCTGATACACTGTGAAAACCCCATACACACCTGGCAGGATCCTGATACACTGTGAAACCCACATACACACCTGGCAGGATCCTGATACACTGTGAAATCCCCATAAACACCTGGCAGGTTCCTGATCCACAGATAAAACCCCATACACACCTGGCAGGATCCTGATACACTGTGAAAAACCCATACACACCTGGCAGGATCCTGATCCACTGTGAAAACCCCATACACACCTGGCAGGATCCTGATACACCGTGAAACCCAATACACACCTGGCAGGATCCTGATACGCTGTGAAATCCCCATAAACACCTGGCAGGTTCCTGATCCACAGGTAAAACCCCATACACACCTGGCAGGATCCTGATCCACTGTGAAAACCCCATACACACCTGGCAGGATCCTGATACACTGTGAAACCCACTACACACCTGGCAGGATCCTGATTATCTGTGAAACCCCCATACACACCTGGCAGGATCCTGATACGCTGTGGAATACCCATACACACCTGGCAGGTTCCTGATCAACTGTGAAAACCCCAAACAAACCTGGCAGGATACTGATGCACTGTGAAAACCCCATGCACAACTGGCAGGATCCTGATGCACAGTGAAAACCCCAAACACACCCAGCAGGATCCTGATACACTGTGAAAACCCCATACACACCTGGCAGGATCCTGATCCACTGTGAAAACCCCATACACACCTGGCAGTATCCTGATGCACATTGAAACCCCAAACACACCTGGCAGGATCCTGAAACACTGTGAAAACCCATACACACCTGGCAGGATCCTGATACACTGTGAAACTCCCAGACACACCTGGCAGCATACTGATAAACTGTGCAGCCCACATACACACCTGGCAGGATCCTGATGAACTGTGAAACACCCATACACACCTAGAAGGATCCTGATAAACTGTGAAATCCCGATACACACCTGGCAGGATCCTGATAAACTGAGAAAAGGCCATACACACCTGGCAGGATACTGATACACTGTGAAAACCCCATACACACCTGGCAGGATCCTGATGAACTGTGAAACCCACATAAACACCTGACTGGATCCTGATAAACTGTGAAAACCCCATACACTCCTGGCAGGATCCTGATACACTGTGAAAAACCCATACACACCTGGCAGGATCCTGATACACTGTGAAACCCCCATACTCACCTGGCAGGATCCTGATAAACTGTGCAACACACATACACACCTGGCAGGATCCTGATAAACTGTGAAACCCCCATACACACCTGGCAGGATCCTGATACACTGTGAAAAGTCCATGCAAACCTGGCAGTATCCTGATACACTGTGAAAACCCCATACACACCTGGCAGGATCCTGATACACTGTGAAACCCACATACACACCTGGCAGGATCCTGATACACTGTGAAATCCCCATAAACACCTGGCAGGTTCCTGATCCACAGATAAAACCCCATACACACCTGGCAGGATCCTGATACACTGTGAAAACCCCATACACACCTGGCAGGATCCTGATCCACTGTGAAAACCCCATACACACCTGGCAGGATCCTGATACACCGTGAAACCCAATACACACCTGGCAGGATCCTGATACGCTGTGAAATCCCCATAAACACCTGGCAGGTTCCTGATCCACAGGTAAAACCCCATACACACCTGGCAGGATCCTGATCCACTGTGAAAACCCCATACACACCTGGCAGGATCCTGATACACTGTGAAACCCAATACACACCTGGCAGGATCCTGATTATCTGTGAAACCCCCATACACACCTGGCAGGATCCTGATACGCTGTGGAATACCCATACACACCTGGCAGGTTCCTGATCAACTGTGAAAACCCCAAACAAACCTGGCAGGATACTGATGCACTGTGAAAACCCCATGCACAACTGGCAGGATCCTGATGCACAGTGAAAACCCCAAACACACCCAGCAGGATCCTGATACACTGTGAAAACCCCATACACACCTGGCAGGATCCTGATCCACTGTGAAAACCCCATACACACCTGGCAGTATCCTGATGCACATTGAAACCCCAAACACACCTGGCAGGATCCTGAAACACTGTGAATTCCCATACACACGTGTCAGGATCCTGATAAAATGTGAAACTCACATACACACCTGGCACGATCCTGATACACTGTGAAATCCCCAAACACACCTGGCAAGTTCCTGATCAACTGTGAAAACCCCATACACACCTGGCAGTATCCTGAACAACTGTGAAACCGCATACACATGTGGCAGGATCCTGATAAACTGTGAGACCCCCATACACACGTGGCAGGATCCTGATAATCTGTGAAACCGCATACACATGTGGCAGGATCCCGATAAACTGTGAAACACCCATAAACATCTGGAAGGATCCGGATGCACTGTGAAAACACCATACACATCTGGCAGGATCCTGATGCACAGTGAAAACCCCATACACACCTGGCAGGATCCTGATAAACTGTGAAACCCCCAAACACACCTGGCGGGATCCTGATAAAATGTGAAACCCACAGACACACATGGCAGGATCCTGATAAACTGTGAAACCCCCATACACACCTGGCAGGATCCTGATACACTGTGAAAAACCCATACACACCTGGCAGGATCCTGATACACTGTGAAACCCCCATACACACCTGGCAGGATCCTGACAATCTGTGCAACCCACAGACACACCTGGCAGGATCCTGATAAACTGTGAAACCCCCATACACACCTGGCAGGATCCGGATACACTGTGAAACCCCCATACACACCTGGCAGGATACTGATAAACTGTGCAACTCACATACACACCTGGCAGGATCCTGATAAACTGTGAAACCACGATACACAACTGGCAGGATCCTGATAAACTGTGAAACCCCCATACACACCTGGCAGGATCCTGATAAACTGTGAAAACCCCATACACACCTGGCAGGATCCTGATACACAGTGAAAACCCCAGACACACCTGCCAGGAACCTGATAGACTGTGAAACACCCATACAGACCTGGCAGGATCCTGATAAACTGTGAAACACCCATACAAATCTGGCAGGATACTGATAAACTGTGAAACACACATGCACACCTGGCAGGATACTGATATACTTTGAAAACCCCATACACACCTGGCAGGATGCTGATGAAATGTGAAACTCCCATACACATCTGGAAGGTTCCGGATACACTGTGAAAACCCGATACACACCTGGCAGGATCCTGATGAACTGTGAAACACACAAACACCTGACAGGACACTGATAAACTGTGAAACCCCCATACACACCTGGCAGGATACTGATACACTGTGAAAAACCCATACACACCTGGCAGGATCCTGATACACTGTCAAACCCCCATACACACCTGGCAGTATACTGATAAACTGTGCAACCCACATGCACACCTGGCAGGATCCTGAGAAACTGTGAAACCCCCATACACACCTGGCAGGATACTGATAAACTGTGAAACCCCCATACACACCTGGCAGGATCCTGATAAACTGCGAAAACCCCTTACACACCTGGCAGGGTCCTGATACACAGTGAAAACCCGATACACACCTGGCAGGATCCTGATAGACTGTGAAAACCCCATACACACCTGGCAGGATCCTGATAGACTGTGAAACACCCATACACACCTGGCAGTATCCTGATAAACTGTGAAACCCCCATGCACACCTGGCAGGATACTGATAAACTGTGAAACACACATGCACACCTGGCAGGATACTGATACACTGTGAAAACCCCATACACACCTGGCAGGATACTGATACACTGTGAAAAACCCATACACACCTGGCAGGATCCTGATACACTGTGAAACCCCCATACACACCTCGCAGGATCCTGATAAACTGTGCAACACACATACACACCTGGCAGGATCCTGATAAACTGTGAAACCCCCATACACACCTGGCAGGATCCTGATACACTGTGAAAACCCCATACACACCTGGCAGGATACTGATACACTGTGAAATCCCCATAAACACCTGGCAGGTTCCTGATCCACAGATAAGACCCCATACACACCTGGCAGGATCCTGATACAATGTGAAAAACCCATACACACCTGGCAGGATCCTGATCCACTGTGAAAACCCCATGCACACCTGGCAGGATCCTGATACACTGTGAAACCCAATACACACCTGGCAGGAACCTGATAAACTGTGAAACCCCCATACACACCTGGCAGGATCCTGATACGCTGTGAAATCCCCAGACACACCTGGCATGATCCTGATACACTGTGAAAAACCATACACACCTGGCAGGATCCTGATACACTGTGAAAACCCCATACACACCAGGCAGGATACTGATGCACAGTGAAAACCCCAAAAACACCTGGCAGTATCCTGAACAACTGTGAAACCCCATACACATCTGGCAGGATAATGATAAACTGTGAAACCCCCATACACACCTGGCAGGATCCTGATAAACTGTGAAACCCCATACACACGTGGCAGGAATCCTGATAAACTGTGAAACACCCATACACATCTGGAAGGATCCTGATGCACTGTGAAAACACCATAAACATCTGGCAGGATCCTGATGCACAGTGAAAACCCCATACACACCTGGCAGGATCCTGATAAACTGTGAAACCCCCTGACACACCTGGCGAGATCCTGATAAACTGTGAAACCCACATACACACCTGGCAGGATCCTGATAAACTGTGAAACCCCCATACACACCAGGCAGGATCCTGATACACTGTGAAAAACCCATACACACCTGGCAGGATCCTGATAAACTGTGAAACCACCATACACACCTGGCAGTATCCTGATAAACTGTGCAACCCACATACACACCTGGCAGGATCCTGATAATCTGTGAAACCCCCATAAACACCTGGCAGGTTCCTGATCCACAGATAAAACCCCATACACACCTGGCAGGATCCTGATACACTGTGAAAACCCCATACACACCTGGCAGGATCCTGATCCACTGTGAAAACCCCATACACACCTGGCAGGATCCTGATACACCGTGAAACCCAATACACACCTGGCAGGATCCTGATACGCTGTGAAATTCCCATAAACACCTGGCAGGTTCCTGATCCACAGGTAAAACCCCATACACACCTGGCAGGATCCTGATCCACTGTGAAAACCCCATACACACCTGGCAGGATCCTGATACACTGTGAAACCCAATACACACCTGGCAGGATCCTGATTATCTGTGAAACCCCCTGACACACCTGGCGAGATCCTGATAAACTGTGAAACCCACATACACACCTGGCAGGATCCTGATACACTGTGAAACTCACATACACACCTGGCAGGATCCTGATACACCGTTAAATCCCCATAAACACCTGGCAGGATCCTGATCCACTGAAAAAACACCACACACACCTGGCAGTATCCTGATCCACTGTGAAAGCCCCATACACTCCTGGCAGGATACTGATATACTTTGAATACCCCATACACACCTGGCAGGATCCTGATGAAATGTGAAACACACATACACATCTGGAAGGTTCCTGATGTACTGTGAAAACCCCATACACATCTGGCAGGATCCTGATGCACTGTGAAAACCCCACTCACATCTGGCAGGATCCTGATAAACTGTGAAACCCACAAACTCACCTGGCAGGATCCTGATAAACTGTGAAAACCCCATACACACCTGGCGGGATCCTGATGAACTGTGAAACCCACATACACACCTGGCTTGATCCTGATAAACTGTGAAACCCCCATTCACACCTGGCAGGATCCTGATAAACTGTGAAAACCCCATACACACCTGGCAGGATCCTGATACACAGTGAAAACCCCTTAAACACCTGGCAGGATCCTGATAGACTGTGAAAACCCCATACACACCTGGCAGGATCCTGATAGACCGTGAAACACCCATACACACCTGGCAGGATCCTGATAATCTGTGAAACACCCATACACACCTGGCAGGATACTGATAAACTGTGAAACACACATGCACACCTGGCAGTATACTGAAACACCGTGAAAACCCGATACACACCAGGCAGGATCCTGATGAACTGTAAAACCCACACAAACACCTGACAGGACCCTGATAAACTGTGAAACCCCCATACACACCTGGCAGGATCCTGATACACTGTGAAAAACCCATACACACCTGGGAGGGTCCTGATACACTGTCAAACCCCTATACACACCTGGCTGGATACTGATAAACTGTGCAACACACATACACACCTGGCAGGATCCTGATAACATGTGAAATCCCCATACACACCAGGCAGGATACTGATAAACTGTGAAACCCCCATACACACCTGGCAGGATCCTGATAAACTGTGAAAACCAATACACACCTGGCAGGATCCTGATAGACATTGAAAACCCGATACACACCTGGCAGGATACTGATAGACTGTGAAAACCCCATACACACCTGGCAGGATCCTGATAGATTGTGAAACACCCATACACACCTGGCAGGATCCTGATAAACTGTGAAACCCCCATGCACACCTGGCAGGATACTGATAAACTGTGAAAACCCCATACACACCTGGCAGGATCCTGATGAACTGCGAAACCCACATAAACACCTGACAGGATCCTGATAAACTGTGAAACCTCCATACACACCTGGCAGGATCCTGATACACTGTGAAAAACGCATACACACCTGGCAGGATCCTGATACACTGTGAAACCCCCATACACACCTGGCAGGATCCTGATAAACTGTGCAACACACATACACACCTGGCAGGATCCTGATAAACTGTGAAACCCCCATACACACCTGTCAGGATCCTGATACACTGTGAAAACCGCATACACACCTGGCAGGATACTGATACACTGTGAAACCCACATACACACCTGAGAGGATCCTGATACACTGTGAAATCCCCATAAACACCTGTCAGGTTCCTGATCCACAGATAAGACCCCATACACACCTGGCAGGATCCTGATACAATGTGAAAACCCCATACACACCTGGCAGGATCCTGATCCACTGTGAAAACCCCATACACACCTGGCAGGATACTGATACACTGTGAAACCCAATACACACCTGGCAGGATCGTGATAAACTGTGAAACCCCCATACACACCTGGCAGGGTCCTGATACGCTGTGAAATCCCCAGACACACCTGGCAGGATCCTGATACACTGTGAAAAACCATACACACCTGGAAGGATCCTGGTACACTGTGAAAACCCCATACACACCTGGCAGGATACTGATGCACAGTGAAAACCCCAAACACACCTGGCAGTATCCTGAACAACTGTGAAACCCCATACACATGTGGCAGGATCCTGATAAACTGTGAAACTCCATACACACGTGGCAGGATCCTGATAAACTGTGAAACACCCATACACATCTGGAAGGATCCTGATAAATTGTGAAACCCCATACACACGTGGCAGGATCCTGATAAACTGTGAAACACCCATACACATCTTGAAGGATGCTGATAAACTGTGAAACCCCCAGACACACCTGGCGAGATCCTGATAAACTGTGAAACCCACATACACACCTAGCAGGATCCTGATAAACTGTGAAACCCCCATACACACCTGGCAGGATCCTGATACACTGTGAAAAACCCATACACACCTGGCAGGATGCTGATACACTGTGAAACCACCATACACACCGGGCAGGATCCTGATAAACTATGCAACCCACATACACACCTGGCAGGATCCTGATAAACTGTGAAACCCCCATACACACCTGGAAGGATCCTGATACACTGTGAAAACCCCATACACACCTGGCAGGATCCGGATACACTGTGAAACCCACATACACACCTGGCAGGATCCTGATACACTGTGAAATCCCCATAAACACCTGGCAGGTTCCTGATCCACTGAAAAAACCCCACACACACCTGGCAGGATTCTGATACACTGTGAAAAACCCATACACACATGGCAGGATCCTGATCCACTCTGAAAACCCCATACACAACTGGCAGGTTCCTGATACACTGTGAATCCCAATGCACACCTGGCAGGATCCTGATAAACTGTGAAACCCCCATACACACCTGGCAGGATCCTGATACGCTGTGAAATCCCCATACACACCTGGCATCTTCCTGATCAATTGTGAAAACCCCAAACACACCTGGCAGGATCCTGATACACTGTGAAAACCCCATACACACCTGGCAGGATCCTGATACACTGTGAAAACCCCATACACACCTGGCAGTATCCTGATGCACATTGAAACCCCATACACTCGTGGCAGGATCCTGATGAAATGTGAAACAATCATACACACCTGGCAGGATCCTGATACACTGTGAAATCCCCATACACACCTGGCAGGATCCTGATACACTGTGAACAACCCAAACACACCTGGCAGGATCCTTATGCCCAGTGAAAACGCCAAACACACCTGGCAGTATCCTGAACCACTGTGAAACCCCATACACATGTGGAAGGATCGTGATAAACTGTGAAACCCCCATAGACACCTGGCAGGATCCTGATAAACTGTGAAACCCACATACACACGAGGCAGGATCCTGATCCACTGTGAAACCCCCAGACACACCAGGCAGGATCCTGATGAACTGTGAAACCACCATACACACCTGGCAGGATCCTGATGAACTGTGAAACCCACATACACACGAGGCAGGATCCTGATCCACTGTGAAACCCCATACACACCAGGCAGGATCCTGATAAACTGTGTAACCCACATACACACCTGGCAGGATCCTGATGCACTGTGAAAACCCCATACACACCAGGCAGGATCCTGATAAACAGTGAAAATCACATACACACCTGGCAGGATCCTGATACACTGTGAAAGCCCCACACACACCTGGCAGGAATCTGATACACTGTGAAAACCCCATACACACCTGGCAGGATCCTGATGAACTGTGAATATACATACAATCGATGCAGGATCTTGATACAAAGTGAAACCCCCATACACATCTGGCAGGATCCTGATATACTGTGAACAACCCAAACACACCTGGCAGGATCCTGATACACTATGAAAAACCATACACACCTGGCAGGATTCGGATACACAATGAAAACCCCATACACACCTGGCAGGATCCTTATGCACAGTGAAAACCCCAAACACACCTGGCAGTATCCTGAAACACTGTGAAACCCCATACACATGTGGAAGGATCCTGATAAACTGTAAAACCCCCATACACACCTGGCAGGATCCTGATAAACTGTGAAACCCACATACACACGAGGCAGGATCCTGATCCACTGTGAAACCCCCAGACACACCAGGCAGGATCCTGATGAACTGTGAAACCACCACACACATCTGGCAGGATCCTGATGCACTGTGAAAACACCATACACATCTGGCAGGATCCTGATGCACTGTGAAAACCCCATTCACATCTGGCAGGTTCCTGATAAACTGTGAAACCCCCATACACGCCTGGCAGGATCCTGATGAACTGTGAATCCCCCATACACACCAGGCTGGATCCTGATGAACTGTGAAACCCACATACACACCTGGCAGGTTCCTGATTAACTGTGAAACCCCCATACACACCTGGCAGGATCCTGATTCACTGTGAAAACCCCATACACATGAGGCAGGATCCTGATCCACTGTGAAACCCCATACACACCAAGCAGGATCCTGATAAACTGTGAAACCCACATACACACCTGGCAGGAGCCTGATACACTGTGAAAACCACATACACACCTGGCCGGATCCTGATAAACTGTGAAACCCCATACACACGTGGCAGGATCCTGATACACTGTGAAACACCCAGACACACCTGGAAGGATCCTGATGCAATGTTAAAACCCCATACACATCTGGCAGGATCCTGATGCACAGTGAAAACCCCAAACGCACCTGGCAGGATCCTGAACCACTGTGAAAACCCATACACATGTGGCAGGATCCTGATCCACTGTGAAACCCCATACACGCTAGGCAGGATCCTGATCCACTGTGAAACACACATACACACCTGGCAGGATCCTGATGCACTGTGAAACCCCCATACACACCAGGCAGGATCCTGATAAACTGTGAAACCCACATACACACCTGGTAGGATCCTGATACACTGTGAAAACCCCATACAGACCTGGCAGGATCCTGATACACTGTGAAAATCCCAGACACACCTGGCTGAATCCTGATAAACTGTGAAACCCCATACACACGATGTAGGATCCTGATACATTGTGAAACCCCCATACACATCTGGAAGGATCCTAATGCACTGTGAAATCCCCATACACATCTGGCAGGATCCTGATGAACTGTGAAGCCCCATACAATCGATGCAGGATCCTGATACACTGGGAAACCCCCATACACATATGGCAGGATCCTGATGCACTGTGAAAACACCATACACTTCTGGCAGGATCCTGATGCACTGTGAAAACCCCATTCACATCTGGCAGGTTCCTGATAAACAGTGAAACCCCATACACATGTGGCAGGATCCTGGTGAACTGTGAAACCCCCAGACACACCAGGCAGGATCCTGATAAACTGTGAAACCCCCATACACACCTGGCAGGATCCTGATGAACTGTGAAACCCCCATACACACCAGGCTGGATCCTGATAAACTGTGAAACCCACATACACACCTGGCAGGTTCCTGATGCACTGTGAAACCCCCATACACACCAGGCAGGATCCTGATAAACTGTGAAACCCACATACACACCTGGCAGGATCCTGATACACTGTGAAAACCCCATACACACCAGGAAGGATCCTGATAAACTGTGAAACCCCATACACACGATGCAGGATCCTGATACTCGGTGAAACCCCCATACACATCTGGAAGGATACTGATGCACTGTGAAAACCCCATACACATCTGGCAGGATACTGAATCACTGTGAAAACCACATTCACATCTGGCAGGTTCCTGATAAACTGTGCAACCCACATACACACCTGGCAGGATCCTGAAGAACTGTGAAACCCCCAGACACACCAGGCAGGATTCTGATAAACTGTGAAACCCCCAAACACATCAGGCATGATCTTGATAAAATGTGAAACCCCCATACACCCCTGGCAGGATCCTAATAAACTGTGAAACACCCATACACACCTGGCAGGATCCTGATGAACTGTGAAACCCCCAGACACACCTGGCAGGATCCTGATACACTGTGAAAACCCCATACACACGTGGCAGGATCCTGATCCACTGTGAAACCCCATACACACCAGGCAGGATCCTGACAAACTGAAAACCCCAGACACACCAGGCAGGATCCTGATAAACTGTGAAACCCCATACACGTCTGGCAGGATCCTGATACACTGTGAAACCCCCATACACACCTGGCAGCACCCTGATAAACTGTGAAAACCCCATTCACACCTGGCAGGATCCTGATGAACTGTGAAACCCCCAGACACATCTGGAAGGATCCTGATGCACTGTGAAAACCCATACACATGTGGCAGGATCCTGATAAACTGTGAAACCGCCATATAGACCTGGCAGGATACTGATAAACTGTGAATCCCACTTACACACCTGGCAGGATCCTGATCCACTGTGAAACCCCATACACACCAGGCAGGATCCTGATCAACTGTGAAACCCACAAACACACCTGGCAGGATCCTGATGCACTGTGAAATCCCGATACACACCAGGCAGGATACTGATAAACTGTGAAACCCAAATACACACCTGGCAGGATCCTGATACACTGTGAAAACCCCATACACACCTGGCAGGATCCTGATACACTGTGAAAACCCCATACACACCTGGCAAGATCCTGATAAACTTTGAAACCCCACACACACGATGCAGGATCCTGATACACTGTGAAACCCCCATACACATCTGGAAGGATCCTGATGCACTGTGAAAACCCCATACACACGTGGCAGGATCCTGATAATCTGTGAAAACCCCATACACATCTGGAAGGATCCTGATGCACTGTGAAAACCCCATACACATCTGGCAGGATACTGAATCACTGTGAAAACCACATTCACATCTGGCAGGTTCCTGATAAACTGTGAAACCCACATACACACCTGGCAGGATCCTGAAGAACTGAAACCCCCAGACACACCAGGTAGGATTCTGATGAACTGTGAAACCCCCAAACACATCTGGCAGGATCCTGATAAACTGTGAAACACACATACACTGCTGGCAGGATCCTGATGCACTGTGAAACCCCCATACACACCTGGCAGGATCCTGATACACTGTGAAAACCCCATACACACGTGGCAGGATCCTGATCCACTGTGAAACCCCATACACACCAGGCAGGATCCTGACAAACTGAAAACCCCAGAAACATCAGGCAGGATCCTGATAAACTGTGAAACCCCATACACACGTGGCAGTATCCTGATACACTGTGAAACCCCCATACACACCTGGCAGCATCCTGATAAACTGTGAAAACCCCATTCACATCTGGCAGGATCCTGATGCACAGTGAAAACCCCCAACGCACCTGGCAGGATCCTGAACCACTGTGTAAACCCATACACTTCTGGCAGGATCCTGATAAACTGTGAGACCCCCATGCACACCTTTCAGGATCCTGATAAACTGTGAAACCCACATACACAACTGGCAGGATCCTGGTCCACTGTGAAACCCTATACACACCTGGCAGGATCCTGATGCACTGTGAAAACCCAATACACACCAGGCAGGATTCTGATAAACTGTGAAACCCACATACACACCTGGCAGGATCCTGATAAACTGTGAAAACCCCATACATGTCTGGCAGGATCCTGATACACTGTTAAAACCCCATACACACCTGGCAGGATCCTGATAAACTGTGAAACCCCATACACACGATGCAGGATCCTGATACACTGCGAAACCCCCATACACATCTGGAAGGATCCTGATGCACTGTGAAAATACCATACACATCTGGCAGGATCCTGAATCACTGTGAAAACAACATTCACATCTGGCAGATTCCTGATAAACTGTGAAACCCAATTACACACCTGGCAGGATCCTGATGAACTGTGAAACCCCCAGACACACCAGGCAGGATCCTGATAAACTGTGAAACCACCATAGACACCTGGCAGGATCCTGATGAACTGCGAAACCCCCATACACACCTGGCTGGATCCTGATACACTGTGAAAACCCCATACACACGTGGCAGGATCCTGATCCACTGTGAAACCCCATAAACACCAGGCAGGATCCTGATAAACTGTGAAACCCACAAACACACCTGGCAGGAGCCTGATACACTGTGAAACCCACATGCACACATGGCAGTATCCTGATACACTGTGAAAACCCCAGACACACCAAGCAGGATCCTGATAAACAGTGAATCCCACATACACACCTGGCAGGATCCTGATGCACTGTGAAAACCCATACACATGTGGCAGGATCCTGATAAACTGTGAAACCCCCATATACACCTGGCAGGATACTGATAAACTGTGAAACCCACAAACACACCTGGCAGGATCCTGATCCACTGTGAAACCCCATACACACCAGGCAGGATCCTGATCAACTGCGAAACCCACATACACACCTGGCAGGATCCTGATGCACTGTGAAATCCCGATACACACCAGGCAGGATACTGATAAACTGTGAAACCCAAATACACACCTGGCAGGATCCTGATACACTGTGAAAACCCCATACACACCTGGCAGGATCCTGATACACTGTGAAAACCCCATACACACCTGGCAAGATCCTGATAAACTTTGAAACCCCATACACACGATGCAGGATCCTGATACACTGTGAAACCCCCATACACATCTGGAAGGATCCTGATGCACTGTGAAAACCCCATACACACGTGGCAGGATCCTGATAATCTGTGAAAACCCCATACACACCAGGCAGGATCCTGATAAACTGTGAAACCCACATACACACCTGGCAGGATCCTGATACACTTTGAAAACGTCATGCACACCTGGCAGGATCCTGATACACTGTGAAAACCCCATACACACCAGGCAGGATCCTGATAAACTGTGAAACCCCATACACACGATGCAGGATCCTGATACACGGTGAAACCCCCATACATATCTGGAAGGATCCTGATGCACTGTGAAAACCCCATACACATCTGTCAGGATACTGAATCACTGTGAAAACCACATTCACATCTGGCAGGTTCCTGATAACATGTGAAACCCACATACACACCTGGCAGGATCCTGATACACTTTGAAAACGTCATGCACACCTGGCAGGATCCTGATACACTGTGAAACCCCCAGACACACCAGGCAGGATTCTGATAAACTGTGAAACCCCCAAACACATCAGGCAGGATCCTGATGAAATGAGAAACCCCCATACACCCCTGGCAGGATCCTGATAAACTGTGAAACACACATACACTGCTGGCAGGATCCTGATAAACTGTGAAACCCCCATACACACCTGGCAGGATCCTGATACACTGTGAAAACCCCATGCACACGTGGCAGGATCCTGATCCACTGTGAAACCCCATACACACCAGGCAGGATCCTGACAAACTGAAAACCCCAGACACACCAGGCAGGATCCTGATAAACTGTGAAACCCCATACACACGTGGCAGTATCCTGATACACTGTGAAACCCCCAGACACTTCTGGAATGATCCTGATGCACTGTGAAAACCCCAGACACGTCTGGCAGGATCCTGATACACTGTGAAACCCCCATACACACCTGGCAGCATCCTGATAAACTGTGAAAACCCCATTCACATCTGGCAGGATCCTGATGCACAGTGAAAACCCCAAACGCACCTGGCAGGATCCTGAACCACTGTGTAAACCCAAAGACTTCTGGCAGGATCCTGATAAACTGTGAGACCCCCATGCACACCTTTCAGGATCCTGATAAACTGTGAAACCCACATACACAACTGGGAGGATCCTGATCCACTGTGAAACCCCATACACACCTGGCAGGATCCTGATGCACTGTGAAAACCGCATACACACCAGGCAGGATTCTGATAAACTGTGAAACCCACATGCACATCTGGCAGGATCCTGATAAACTGTGAAAACCTCATACACCACTGGCAGGATCCTGATACACTGTTAAAACCCCATACACACCTGGCAGGATCCTGATAAACTGTGAAACCCCATACACACGATGCAGGATCCTGATACACTGCGAAACCCCCATACACATCTGGAAGGATCCTGATGCACTGTGAAAATACCATACACATCTGGCAGGATCCTGAATCACTGTGAAAACAACATTCACATCTGGCAGATTCCTGATAAACTGTGAAACCCACATACACACCTGGCAGGATCCTGATGAACTGTGAGACCCCCATGCACACCTTTCAGGATCCTGATAAACTGTGAAACCCACATACACAACTGGCAGGATCCTGATCCACTGTGAAACCCTATACACACCTGGCAGGATCCTGATGCACTGTGAAAACCCAATACACACCAGGCAGGATTCTGATAAACTGTGAAACCCACATACACACCTGGCAGGATCCTGATAAACTGTGAAAACCCCATACACGTCTGGCAGGATCCTGATACACTGTTAAAACCCCATACACACCTGGCAGGATCCTGATTAACTGTGAAACCCCATACACACGATGCAGGATCCTGATACACTGCGAAACCCCCATACACATCTGGAAGGATCCTGATGCACTGTGAAAATACCATACACATCTGGCAGGATCCTGAATCACTGTGAAAACAACATTCACATCTGGCAGATTCCTGATAAACTGTGAAACCCACATACACACCTGGCAGGATCCTGATGAACTGTGAAACCCCCAGACACACCAGGCAGGATCCTGATAAACTGTGAAACCACCATAGACACCTGGCAGGATCCTGATGAACTGCGAAACCCCCATACACACCTGGCTGGATCCTGATACACTGTGAAAACCCCATACACACGTGGCAGGATCCTGATCCACTGTGAAACCCCATAAACACCAGGCAGGATCCTGATAAACTGTGAAACCCACAAACACACCTGGCAGGAGCCTGATACACTGTGAAACCCACATGCACACATGGCAGGATCCTGATACACTGTGAAAACCCCAGACACACCAAGCAGGATCCTGATAAACAGTGAATCCCACATACACACCTGGCAGGATCCTGATGCACTGTGAAAACCCATACACATGTGGCAGGATCCTGATAAACTGTGAAACCCCCATATACACCTGGCAGGATACTGATAAACTGTGAAACCCACAAACACACCTGGCAGGATCCTGATCCACTGTGAAACCCCATACACACCAGGCAGGATCCTGATCAACTGCGAAACCCACATACACACCTGGCAGGATCCTGATGCACTGTGAAATCCCGATACACACCAGGCAGGATACTGATAAACTGTGAAACCCAAATACACACCTGGCAGGATCCTGATACACTGTGAAAACCCCATACACACCTGGCAGGATCCTGATACACTGTGAAAACCCCATACACACCTGGCAAGATCCTGATAAACTTTGAAACCCCATACACACGATGCAGGATCCTGATACACTGTGAAACCCCCATACACATCTGGAAGGATCCTGATGCACTGTGAAAACCCCATACACACGTGGCAGGATCCTGATAATCTGTGAAAACCCCATACACACCAGGCAGGATCCTGATAAACTGTGAAACCCACATACACACCTGGCAGGATCCTGATACACTTTGAAAACGTCATGCACACCTGGCAGGATCCTGATACACTGTGAAAACCCCATACACACCAGGCAGGATCCTGATAAACTGTGAAACCCCATACACACGATGCAGGATCCTGATACACGGTGAAACCCCCATACATATCTGGAAGGATCCTGATGCACTGTGAAAACCCCATACACATCTGTCAGGATACTGAATCACTGTGAAACCCACATACACACCTGGCAGGATCCTGATACACTTTGAAAACGTCATGCACACCTGGCAGGATCCTGATACACTGTGAAACCCCCAGACACACCAGGCAGGATTCTGATAAACTGTGAAACCCCCAAACACATCAGGCAGGATCCTGATGAAATGAGAAACCCCCATACACCCCTGGCAGGATCCTGATAAACTGTGAAACACACATACACTGCTGGCAGGATCCTGATAAACTGTGAAACCCCCATACACACCTGGCAGGATCCTGATACACTGTGAAAACCCCATGCACACGTGGCAGGATCCTGATCCACTGTGAAACCCCATACACACCAGGCAGGATCCTGACAAACTGAAAACCCCAGACACACCAGGCAGGATCCTGATAAACTGTGAAACCCCATACACACGTGGCAGTATCCTGATACACTGTGAAACCCCCAGACACTTCTGGAATGATCCTGATGCACTGTGAAAACCCCAGACACGTCTGGCAGGATCCTGATACACTGTGAAACCCCCATACACACCTGGCAGCATCCTGATAAACTGTGAAAACCCCATTCACATCTGGCAGGATCCTGATGCACAGTGAAAACCCCAAACGCACCTGGCAGGATCCTGAACCACTGTGTAAACCCAAAGACTTCTGGCAGGATCCTGATAAACTGTGAGACCCCCATGCACACCTTTCAGGATCCTGATAAACTGTGAAACCCACATACACAACTGGGAGGATCCTGATCCACTGTGAAACCCCATACACACCTGGCAGGATCCTGATGCACTGTGAAAACCGCATACACACCAGGCAGGATTCTGATAAACTGTGAAACCCACATGCACATCTGGCAGGATCCTGATAAACTGTGAAAACCTCATACACCACTGGCAGGATCCTGATACACTGTTAAAACCCCATACACACCTGGCAGGATCCTGATAAACTGTGAAACCCCATACACACGATGCAGGATCCTGATACACTGCGAAACCCCCATACACATCTGGAAGGATCCTGATGCACTGTGAAAATACCATACACATCTGGCAGGATCCTGAATCACTGTGAAAACAACATTCACATCTGGCAGATTCCTGATAAACTGTGAAACCCACATACACACCTGGCAGGATCCTGATGAACTGTGAGACCCCCATGCACACCTTTCAGGATCCTGATAAACTGTGAAACCCACATACACAACTGGCAGGATCCTGATCCACTGTGAAACCCTATACACACCTGGCAGGATCCTGATGCACTGTGAAAACCCAATACACACCAGGCAGGATTCTGATAAACTGTGAAACCCACATACACACCTGGCAGGATCCTGATAAACTGTGAAAACCCCATACACGTCTGGCAGGATCCTGATACACTGTTAAAACCCCATACACACCTGGCAGGATCCTGATTAACTGTGAAACCCCATACACACGATGCAGGATCCTGATACACTGCGAAACCCCCATACACATCTGGAAGGATCCTGATGCACTGTGAAAATACCATACACATCTGGCAGGATCCTGAATCACTGTGAAAACAACATTCACATCTGGCAGATTCCTGATAAACTGTGAAACCCACATACACACCTGGCAGGATCCTGATGAACTGTGAAACCCCCAGACACACCAGGCAGGATCCTGATAAACTGTGAAACCACCATAGACACCTGGCAGGATCCTGATGAACTGCGAAACCCCCATACACACCTGGCTGGATCCTGATACACTGTGAAAACCCCATACACACGTGGCAGGATCCTGATCCACTGTGAAACCCCATAAACACCAGGCAGGATCCTGATAAACTGTGAAACCCACAAACACACCTGGCAGGAGCCTGATACACTGTGAAACCCACATGCACACATGGCAGGATCCTGATACACTGTGAAAACCCCAGACACACCAAGCAGGATCCTGATAAACAGTGAATCCCACATACACACCTGGCAGGATCCTGATGCACTGTGAAAACCCATACACATGTGGCAGGATCCTGATAAACTGTGAAACCCCCATATACACCTGGCAGGATACTGATAAACTGTGAAACCCACAAACACACCTGGCAGGATCCTGATCCACTGTGAAACCCCATACACACCAGGCAGGATCCTGATCAACTGCGAAACCCACATACACACCTGGCAGGATCCTGATGCACTGTGAAATCCCGATACACACCAGGCAGGATACTGATAAACTGTGAAACCCAAATACACACCTGGCAGGATCCTGATACACTGTGAAAACCCCATACACACCTGGCAGGATCCTGATACACTGTGAAAACCCCATACACATCTGGCAAGATCCTGATAAACTTTGAAACCCCATACACACGATGCAGGATCCTGATACACTGTGAAACCCCCATACACATCTGGAAGGATCCTGATGCACTGTGAAAACCCCATACACACGTGGCAGGATCCTGATAATCTGTGAAAACCCCATACACACCAGGCAGGATCCTGATAAACTGTGAAACCCACATACACACCTGGCAGGATCCTGATACAATTTGAAAACTTCATGCACACCTGGCAGGATCCTGATACACTGTGAAAACCCCATACACACCAGGCAGGATCCTGATAAACTGTGAAACCCCATACACACGATGCAGGATCCTGATACACGGTGAAACCCCCATACACATCTGGAAGGATCCTGATGCACTGTGAAAACCCCATACACATCTGTCAGGATACTGAATCACTGTGAAAACCACATTCACATCTGGCAGGTTCCTGATAAACTGTGAAACCCACATACACACCTGGCAGGATCCTGAATCACTGTGAAACCCCCATACACATCTGTCAGGATCCTGATGCACTGTGAAAACCCCATACACATCTGTCAGGATACTGAATCACTGTGAAAACCACATTCACACCAGGCAGGATTCTGATAAACTTTGAAACCCCCAAACACATCAGGCAGGATCCTGATGAAATGAGAAACCCCCATGCACCCCTGGCAGGATCCTGATAAACTGTAAAACACACATACACTGCTGGCAGGATCCTGATAAACTGTGAAACCCCCATACACACCTGGCAGGATCCTGATACACTGTGAAAACCCCATACACACGTGGCAGGATCCTGATCCACTGTGAAACCCCATACACACCAGGCAGGATCCTGACAAACTGAAAACCCCAGACACACCAGGCAGGATCCTGATAAACTGTGAAACCCCATACACACGTGGCAGTATCCTGATACACTGTGAAACACCCAGACACTTCTGGAATGATCCTGATGCACTGTGAAAACCCCAGACACGTCTGGCAGGATCCTGATACACTGTGAAACCCCCATACACACCTGGCAGCGTCCTGATAAACTGTGAAAACCCCATTCACATCTGGCAGGATCCTGATGCACAGTGAAAACCCCAAACGCACCTGGCAGGATCCTGAACCAATGTGTCAACCCATACACTTCTGGCAGGATCCTGATATACTGTGAGACCCCCATGCACACCTTTCAGGATCCTGATAAACTGTGAAACCCACATACACAACTGGGAGGATCCTGATCCACTGTGAAACCCCATACACACCTGGCAGGATCCTGATGCACTGTGAAAACCGCATACACACCAGGCAGGATTCTGATAAACTGTGAAACCCACAGACACATCTGGCAGGATCCTGATAAACTGTGAAAACCCCATACACCACTGGCAGGATCCTGATACTCTGTTAAAACCCCATACACACCTGGCAGGATCCTGATTAACTGTGAAACCCCATACACACGATGCAGGATCCTGATACACTGCGAAACCCCCATACACATCTGGAAGGATCCTGATGCATTGTGAAAACACCATACACATCTGGCAGGATCCTGAATCACTGTGAAAACAACATTCACATCTGGCAGATTCCTGATAAACTGTGAAACCCACATACACACCTGGCAGGATCCTGATGAACTGTGAAACCCCCAGACACACCAGGCAGGATCCTGATAAACTGTGAAACCACCATACACACCTGGCAGGATCCTGATGAACTGCGAAACCCCCATACACACCTGGCAGGATCCTGATAAACTGTGAAACCCACATACACAGCTGGCAGGATCCTGATAAACTGTGAAACCCCCATACACGCCTGGCAGGATCCTGATACACTGTGAAAACCCCATACACACGTGGCAGGATCCTGATCCACTGTGAAACCCCATAAACACCAGGCAGGATCCTGATAAACTGTGAACCCCACAAACACACCTGGCAGGAGCCTGATACACTGTGAAACCCACATGCACACCTGGCAGGATTCTGATACACTGTGAAAACCCCAGACACACCAAGCAGGATCCTGATATACAGTGAATCCCACATACACTCCTGGCAGTTTCCTGATAAACTGTGAAATCCCATACACACGTGGCAGTATCCTGATACACTGTGAAACCCCCAGACACATCTGGAAGGATCCTGATGCACTGTGAAAACCCAATACACATCTGGCAGAATCCTGATGCACAGTGAAAACCCCATACACATCTAGCAGGATCCTGATGCACAGTGAAAACTCCATTCACATCTGGCAGGTTCCTGATCCACTGTGAAAACTCCACACACACCTGACAGGATCCTGATACACTGTGAAATCACTGACACACCTGGCAGGATCCTGATCCACTGTGAAAACCCCATACACAACTGGCAGGATCCTGATCCACTGTGAAAACTCCATGCACATCTGGCAGGATCCTGATACACTGTGAAAACCCCGTACACACCTGGCAGGATCCTGATCCACTGTGAAAACCCATTCACATCTGGCAGGATCCTGATAAACTGTGAAACCCACATGCACACCTGGCAGGATCCTGATCCACTGTGAAACCCCACACACACCAGGCAGGATCCTGATAAACTGTGAAACCTACATGCACACCTGGCAGGATGCTGATACACTGTGAAAACCCCATACAAAGAACAAAGAACAAAGATAATTACAGCACAGGAACAGGCCCTTCGGCCCTCCAAGCCTGCGCTGATCCAAATCCTCTCTCTAAATATGTCGCCTATATTCTAAGGTTCTGTATTTCTTTTCTTCCTGCCCATTCATGTATCTGTCTAGATACATCTTAAAAGACGCCATCGTGCCCGCATCTACCACCTCCGCTGGCAACGCGTTCCAGGCACCCACCACCCTCTGCGTAAAGAACATTCCACGCATATCCCCCCTAAACTTTTCCCCTTTCAATTTGAACTCGTGTCCTCTAGTAATTGAATCCCCCACTCTGGGAAAAAGCCTCTTGCTATCCACTCTGTCTATACCTCTCATGATTTTGTACACCTCAATCAGGTCCCCCCTCAATCTCCGTCTTTCTAATGAAAATAATCCTAATCTACTCAACCTCTCTTCATAGCTAGCGCCCTCCATACCAGGCAACATCCTGGTGAACCTCCTCTGCACCCTCTCCAAAGCATCCACATCCTTGTGGTAATGTGGCGACCAGAACTGCACGCAGTATTCCAAATGTGGCCGAACCAAAGTCCTAAACAACTGTAACATGACCTGCCAACTCTTGTACTCAATACACCGTCCGATGAGAGAAAGCATGCCGTATGCCTTCTTGACCACTCGATTTATCTGCGTTGCCACCTTCAGGAAACAGTGGACCTGAACACCCAAATGTTCATCAATTTTCCCCAGGACTTTTCCATTTACTGTATAGTTCACTCTTGAATTGGACCTTCCAAAATGCATCACCTCGCATTTGCCCTGATTGAACTCCATCTGCCATTTCTCTGCCCAACTCTCCAATCTATCTATATTCTGCTGAATTCTCTGACAGCCCCCTTCACTATCTGCTAATCCACCAATCATAGTGTCGTCTGCAAACTTGCTAATCAGTCCACCTATACTTTCCTCCAAATCATTAATGTATATCACAAACAACAGTGGTCCCAGCACGGATCCCTGTGGAACACCACTGGTCACACGTCTCCATTTTGAGAAACTCCCTTCTACTGCTACTCTCTGTCTCCTGTTGCCCAGCCAGTTCTTTATCCATCTAGCTAGGACACCTTGGACCCCATGCGCCTTCACTTTCTCCATCAGACTGCCATGGGGAACCTTATCAAACGCCTTACTGAAGTCCATGTATATGACATCGACAGCCCTTCCCTCATCAATCAACTTTGTCACTTCCTCAAAGAATTCTATTAAGTTGGTAAGACATGACCTTCCCTGCACAAAACCATGTTGCCTATCACTGATAAGCCCATTTTCTTCCAAATGGGAATAGATCCTATCCCTCAGTATCTTCTCCAGCAGCTTCCCTCCCACTGACGTCAGGCTCACCGGTCTATGATTACCTGGATTATCCCTGCTACCCTTCTTAAACAAGGGGACAACATTAGCAATTCTCCAGTCCTCCGGGACCTCACCCGTGTTTAAGGATGCTGCAAAGATATCTGTTAAGGCCCCAGCTATTTCCTCTCTCGCTTCCCTCAGTAACCTGGGATAGATCCCATCCGGACCTGGGGACTTGTCCACCTTAATGCCCTTTAGAATACCCAACACTTCCTCCCTCCTTATGCCGACTTGACCTAGTGTAATCAAACATCTGTTCCTAACCTCAACATCCGTCATGTCCCTCTCCTCGGTGAATACCGCTGCAAAGTACTCGTTTAGAATCTCACCCATTTTCTCTGAGTCCAAGAATAACATTCCTCCTTTGTCCTTTAGTGGGCCAATCCTTTCTCGAGTTACCCTCTTTCTCCTGATATATGAATAAAAGGCTTTGGGATTTTCTTTAACCCTGTTTGCCAAAGATATTTCATGACCCCTTTTAGCCCTCTTAATTCCTCGTTTCAGATTGGTCCTACATTCCCGTTATTCTTTCAAGGCTTCGTCTTTCATCAGCCGCCGAGACCTCATGACTGCTTCCTTTTTCCTCTTAGCTAGTCTCACAATTTCACCTGTCATCCATGGTTCCCTAATCTTGCCATTTCTATCCTTCATTTTCACAGGAACATGTCTCTCCTGCACGCTAATCAACAAATCTCTTTAAAAAACTCCCACATATCACATGTGGATTTACCTTCAAACAGCCGCTCCCAATCTACATTCCCCAGCTCCTGCCGAATTTTGGCATAGTTGGCCTTCCCCCAATTTAGCAATATTCCTTTACGACCACTCTCGTCTTTGTCCATTGAGGGGCTGCATTAGTTTGAGCGGCTGTCTTAGTTTGAGAGGCTGCCTGAGTTTGAGGGGCTGCCTTAGTTTGAGAGGCTGCCTGAGTTTGAGGGGCTGCCTTGGACTGAGGGGCTGCATTAGTTTGAGGGGCTGCCTTAGTTTGAACGGCTGCCTTAGTTTGAGGGGCTGCCTTAGTTTGAGCGGCTGCCTTAGTTTGAGGGGCTGCCTTAGTTTGAGCGGATGACTGAGTTTGAGCGGCTCGCATAGTTTAAGGGGCTGCCTTAGTTTGAGCGGCTGCCTTGGTTTGAGGGGCAGCATTAGTTTGAGGGGCTGCCTTCGTTTAAGGGGCTGCCTTAGTTTAAGGGGATGCCTTCGATTGAGGGGCTGCATTTGTTTGAGGGGCTGCTTTACTTTGAGAGACTGCCTTAGTTTGAGCGGTTGGCTTAGTTTGAGGGGCTGCCTTTGATTGAGTGGCTGCATTAGTTTGAGGGGCTGGCTTAGTTTAAGGGGCTGCCTTAGTTTGAGGGGCTGCAATAGATTGAGGGGCTGACTTAGAATGAGGGGGTGCATTAGTTTGAGGAGCTGCATTAGTTTGAGGGGCTGCATTACTTTGAGGAGCTGCCTTAGTTTGAGGGGCTGCATTACTTTGAGGAGCTGCCTCAGTTTGAGGGGCTGCCTTACATAGAGTTCTGCATTAGTTTGAGGGGCTGCATTAGTTTGAGGGGCTGCCTTAGTTTGAGAGGCTGCCTAAGTTTGAGGGGCTGCCTTAGTTTGAGAGTCTGCCATAGTTTGAGTAGCTGCCTTAATTTGAGCGGCTGCCTCAGTGTGAGGGGCTGAACAAAGAACAAAGAACAAAGAACAAAGATAATTACAGCACAGGAAAAGGCCCTTCGGCCCTCCAAGCCTGCGCCGGACCAGATCCTCTCTCTAAACATGTCGCCTATTTTCCAAGGTTCTGCATCTCTTTTCTTCCTGCCCATTCATGTATCTGTCTAGATACATCTTAAAAAACGCCATCGTGCCCGCATCTACCACCTCCGCTGGCAACGCGTTCCAGGCACCCACCACCCTCTGCGTAAAGAACTTTCCACGCATAACCCCCTAAACTTTTCTCCTTTCACTTTGAACTCGTGTCCTCTAGTAATTGAATCCCCCACTCTGGCAAAAAGCCTCTTGCTATCCACCCTGTCGAAACCTCTCATGATTTTGTACACCTCAATCAGGTCCCCCCTCAACCTCCGTCTTTCTAATGAAAATAATCCTAATCTACTCAACCTCTCTTCATAGCTAGCGCCCTCCATAGCAGGCAACATCCTGGTGAACCTCCTCTGCACCCTCTCCAACGCATCCACATCCTTTTGGTAATGTGGCGACCAGAACTGCACGCAGTATTGCAAATGTGGCCGAACCAAAGTCCTATACAACTGTAACATGACCTGCCAACTCTTGTACTCAATAACCCATCCGATGAAGGAAAGCATGCCGTATGCCTTCTTGACCACTCTATTTACCTGCGTTGCCACCTTCAGGGAACAGTGGACCTGCACACCCAAATCTCTCAGTACATCAATTTTCCCCAGGACTTCTCCATTTACTGTATAGTTCACTTTTGAATTGGATCTTCCAAAATGCATCACCTCGCATTTGCCCTGATTGAACTCCATCTGCCATTTCTCTGCCCAACTCTCCAGTCTATCTATATTCTGCTGTATTCTCTGACAGTCCCCTTCACTATCTGCTACTCCACCAATCTTAGTGTCATCTGCAAACTTGCTAATCAGTCCACCTATACTTTCCTCCAAATCATTAATGTATATCACAAACAACAGTGGTCCCAGCACGGATCCCTGTTTTACACCACTGGTCTCACGTCTCCATTTTGAGAAACTCCCTTCTACTGCTACTCTCTGTCTCCTGTGGCCCAGCCAGTTCTTTATCCATCTAGCTAGGACACCTTGGACCCCATGCGCCTTCACTTTCTCCATCAGCCTGCCATGGGGAACCTTATCAAACGCCTTACTGAAGTCCATGTATATGACATCGACAGCCCTTCCCTCATCAATCAACTTTGTCACTTCCTCAAAGAATTCTATTAAGTTGGTAAGACATGACCTTCCCTGCACAAAACCATGTTGCCTATCACTGATTAGCCCATTTTCTTCCAAATGGGAATAGATCCTATCCCTCAGTATCTTCTCCAGCAGCTTCCCTACCACTGACGTCATGTTCACCGGTCTATAATTACCTGGATTATCCCTGCTACCCTTCTTAAACAAGGGGACAACATTAGCAATTCTCCAGTCCTCCGGGACCTCACCCGTGTTTAAGGATGCTGCAAAGATATCTGTTAAGGCCCCAGCTATTTCCTCTCTCGCTTCCCTCAGTAACCTGGGATAGATCCCATCCGGACCTGGGGACTTGTCCACCTTAATGCCCTTTAGAATACCCAACACTTCCTCCCTCCTTATGCCGACTTGACCTAGTGTAATCAAACATCTGTTCCTAACCTCAACATCCGTCATGTCCCTCTCCTCGGTGAATACCGATGCAAAGTTCTCGTTTAGAATCTCACCCATTTTCTCTGAGTCCAAGCATAACATTCCTCCTTTGTCCTTTAGTGGGCCAATCCTTTCTCTAGTTACCCTCTTGCTCCTTATATATGAATAAAAGGCTTTGGGATTTTCTTTAACCCTGTTTGCTAAAGATATTTCATGACCCCTTTTAGCTCTCTTAATTCCTCGTTTCAGATTGGTCCTACATTCCCGATATTCTTTCAAAGCTTCGTCTTTCATCAGCCGCCTAGACCTTTTGTATGCTTCCTTTTTCCTCTTAGCTTGTCTCACAATTTCACCTGTCATCCATGGTTCCCTAATCTTGCCATTTCTATCCTTCATTTTCACAGGAACATGTCTCTCCTGCACGCTAATCAAACTCTCTTTAAAAGCCTCCCACATATCACCTTCAAACAGCTGCTCCCAATCTACATTCCCCAGCTCCTGCCGAATTTTGGTATAGTTGGCCTTCCCCCAATTTAGCACTCTTCCTGGAGGACCACTCTCGTCTTTGTCCATTGAGGGGCTGCATTAGTTTGAGCGGCTGTCTCAGTTTGAGAGGCTGCCTGAGATTGAAGGGGTTGCCTTGGACTGAGGGGCTGTATTAGTTTGAGCGGCTGTCTTAGTTTGAGAGGCTGCCTTCGTTTGAGCGGCTGCCTTAGTTTGAGAGGCTGCCTGACTTTGAGGGGCTGCCTTGGACTGAGGGGCTGCATTAGTTTGAGCGGCTGTCTCAGTTTGAGGGGCTGACTTAGTTTGAGCGGCTGCCTTAGTTTGAGGGGCTGCCTTAGTTTGAGGGGCTGCCTTAGTTTGAGCGGATGACTTATTTTGAGCGGCTCGCATAGTTTGAGGGGCTGCCTTAGTTTGAGCGGCTGCCTTGGTTTGAGGGGCTGCATTAGTTTGAGGGGCAGCCTTAGTTTAAGGGGCTGCCTTAGATTGAGGGGATGCATTTGTTTGAGGGGCTGCTTTACTTTGAGAGGCTGCCTTAGTTTGAGCAGTTTGCTTAGTTTGAGGGGCTGCCTTTGATTGAGTGGCTGCATTAGTTTGCGGGTCTGCCTTATTTTGAGGGGATGCCTTAGTTTGAGGTGTTGGCTTAGTTAGAGGGGCTGCCTTTGATTGAGTGGCTGCATTAGTTTGAGGGGCTGGCTTAGTTTAAGGGGCTGCCTCAATTTGAGGGGCTGCATTAGTTTGAGGGACTGACTTAGAATGAGGGGGTGCCTTAGATTGAGGGGCTGCATTAGTTTGAGGGGGTGCCTTATGTTTGAGGGGCTGCCTTAGTTTGAGCGGCTGCCTTAGTTTGAGGGGCTGCATTAGTTTGAGCGGCTGCCTTAGTTTGAGGGGCTGCCTTAGTTTGAGGGGCTGACTTTGGTTGAGAGGCTCCCTTAGTTTGAGGGTCTGCCTTACTTTAAGGGGCAGCATTAGTTTGAGGGGCTTCCTTAGTTTGAGGGGATGGCTTAGTTTGAGGGGCTGCCTTTGATTGAGTGGCTGCATTAGTTTGAGAGTCTGCCTCTGATTGAGTGGCTGCATTAGTTTGAGAGACGGCATTTGATTGAGTGGCTGCATTAGTTAGAGGGGCTGACTTAGTTTGAGGGGCTGACTTAGTTTGAGGGGCTGACTTAGAATGAGGGGCTGACTTAGAATGAGGGGCTGCATTAGTTTGAGGGGGTGCCTTAGTTTGAGAGTCTGCGTTAGTTTGAAAGGCTGCCTTAGTTTGAGGGGTTGGCTTAGTTTGAGGGGCTGCCTTTGATTGAGTGGCTGCATTAGTTTGAGGGGCTGACTTAGTTTGAGGGGCTGACTTAGTTTGAGGGGCTGACTTAGTTTGAGGGGCTGCATTTGTTTGAGGGCTGCCTTAGATTGAGGGGCTGCATTAGTTTGAGGGGATGCCTTAGTTTGAGGGGCTGCCTTAGATTGAGCTGCTGCATTAGTTTGATGGGCTGCTTTAGTTTGAGCGGCTGCCTTAGTTGTGGGGCTACCTTAGATTGAGGGGCTGCATTAGTTTGAGCGGCTGCCTTAGTTTGAGGGGCTGCCTTAGTTTGAGGGGCTGCATTAGTTTGAGCGGCTGCCTTAGTTTGAGCGGCTGCCTTAGTATGATGGGCTTCCTTAGTTTGACCGGCGGCCTTAGTTTGAGGGGCTGCCTTAGTTTGAGGGGCTGCCTTACTTTGATTGGCTGCCTTAGATTGAGCGACTGACTGAGTTTGAGGGGCTGCCTGAGTTTGAGAGTCTGCCTCAGTTTGAGCGGCTGCCTTAGTTTGAGGGTCTGCCTTACTTTGAGAGGCTGCCTTAGTTTGACAGGCTGCCTTAGTTTGAGCGGCTGCCTTAGTTTGAGAGGCTGCCTGAGTTTGAAGGGCTGCCTTAGTTTGACTGGCTGCATTAGTTTGAGGGGCTGCCTTTGGTTGAGAGGCTCCCTTAGTTTGAGGGTCTGCCTTACTTTAAGGGGCAGCATTAGTTTGAGAGTCTGCCTTAATTTGAGGGTCTGCCTGACTTTAAGGGGCAGCATTAGTTTGAGAGTCTGTCTTAGTTTGAGGGGCTGCCTTAATTAGAGGGGTTGGCTTAGTTTGAGGGGCTGCCTTTGATTGAGTGGCTGCATTAGTTTGAGGGGCTGCCTTAGTTTGAGGGGCTGACTTAGTTTGAGGGGCTGACTTAGTTTGAGGGGCTGACTTAGTTTGAGCGGCTGCCTTAGTTTGAGCGGCTGACTTAGTTTGAGGGGCGGACTTTGGTTGAGAGGCTCCCTTAGTTTGAGGGTCTGCTTTACTGTAAGGGGCAGCATTAGTTTGATAGTCTGCCTTAATTTGAGGTGTTGTCTTAGTTTGAGGGGCTGCCTTTGATTGAGTGGCTGCATTAGTTTGAGAGACTGCTTAATTTGAGGGTCTGCCTGACTTTAAGGGGCAGCATTAGTTTGAGAGTCTGCCTTAGTTTGAGGGGCTGCCTTAATTTGAGGGGTTGGCTTAGTTTGAGGGGCTGCCTTTGATTGAGTGGCTGCATTAGTTTGAGGGGCTGCCTTAGTTTGAGGGGCTGACTTAGTTTGAGGGGCTGACTTAGTTTGAGGGGCTGCCTTAGTTTGAGCGGCTGCCTTAGTTTGAGCGGCTGACTTAGTTTGAGGGGCTGACTTTGGTTGAGAGGCTCCATTAGTTTGAGGGTCTGCCTTACTTTAAGCGGCAGCATTAGTTTGAGAGTCTGCCTTAATTTGAGGTGTTGTCTTAGTTTGAGGGGCTGCCTTTGATTGAGTGGCTGCATTAGTTTGAGAGACTGCCTTTGATTGAGTGGCTGCATTAGTTTGAGGGGTTGACTTAGTTTGAGGGGCTGACTTAGTTTGAGGGGCTGCATTTGTTTGAGGGGCTGCCTTAGATTGAGGTGCTGCATTAGTTTGATGGGCTGCTTTAGTTTGATCGGCTGCCTTAGTTGAGGGGCTGCCTTAGATTGAGGGGCTGCCTTACTTTGAGCGGCTGCCTTAGTTTGAGGGGCTGCCTTAGTTTGAGTGGCTGCCTTAGATTGAGCGGCTGACTTAGTTTGAGAGGTTGCCTTAGTTTGAGAGTCTGCCTTAGTTTGAGCGGCTGCCTTCGTTTGAGGGTCTGCCTTACTTTGAGAGGCTGCCTTAGTTTGAGGGGCTGCCTTAGTTTGAGTGGCTGCCTTAGATTGAGCGGCTGACTTAGTTTGAGAGGTTGCCTTAGTTTGAGAGTCTGCCTTAGTTTGAGCGGCTGCCTTCGTTTGAGGGTCTGCCTTACTTTGAGAGGCTGCCTTAGTTTGACAGGCTGCCTTAGTTTGAGCGGCTGACTTAGATTGAGAGGCTGCCTGAGTTTGAGGGGCTGCCTTAGTTTGAGCGGCTGCATTAGTTTGAGGGGCTGCCTTTGGTTGAGGCGCTCCCTTAGTTTGTGGGGCTGCCTTACTTTAAGTGGCTGCATTAGTTTGAGTGTCTGCCTTAGTTTGAGGGGCTGCCTTAGTTTGAGGGGCTGCCTTTGATTGAGTGGCTGCATTAGTTTGAGAGTCTGCCTCTGATTGAGGGGCTGCATTAGTTTGAGGGGCTGGCTTAGTTTAAGGGGCAGCCTTAGTTTGAGGGGCTGCATCAGTTTGAGGGGCTGACTTAGAATGAGGGGGTGCCTTACACTGAGGGGCTGCATTAGCTTGAGGGGGTGCCTTAGTTTGAGAGGCTGCCTTAGTTTGAGGGGCTGCCTTAGTTTGAGCGGTTGGCTGAGTTTGAGGGGCTGCCTTTGATTGAGTGGCTGAATTAGTTAAAGGGGCTGACTTAGTTTGAGGGGCTGACTTAGTTTGAGGGGCTGACTTAGAATGAGGGGGTGCCTTAGACTGAGGGGCTGCATTAGTTTGAGGGGGTGCCTTAGTTTGAGAGTCTGCCTTAGTTTGAGGGGATGCCTTAGTTTGAGGGGTTGGCTTAGTTTGAGGGGCTGCCTTTGATTGAGTGGCTGCATTAGTTTGAGGGGCTGACTTAGTTTGAGGGGCTGACTTAGTTTGAGGGGCTGCATTTGTTTGAGGGCTGCCTTAGATTGAGGGGCTGCATTAGTTTGAGGGGATGCCTTAGTTTGAGGGGCTGCCTTAGATTGAGCTGCTGCATTAGTTTGATGGGCTGCTTTAGTTTGAGCGGCTGCCTTAGTTGTGGGGCTACCTTAGATTGAGGGGCTGCATTAGTTTGAGCGGCTGCCTTAGTTTGAGGGGCTGCCTTAGTTTGAGGGGCTGCATTAGTTTGAGCGGCTGCCTTAGTTTGAGCGGCTGCCTTAGTATGATGGGCTTCCTTAGTTTGACCGGCGGCCTTAGTTTGAGGGGCTGCCTTAGTTTGAGGGGCTGCCTTACTTTGATTGGCTGCCTTAGATTGAGCGACTGACTGAGTTTGAGAGGCTGCCTTCGTTTGAGGGGCTGCCTTACTTTGATTGGCTGCCTTAGATTGAGCGACTGACTGAGTTTGAGTGGCTGCCTTAGTTTGAGCGGCTGCCTTAGTTTGAGGGGCTGCCTGAGTTTGAGAGTCTGCCTCAGTTTGAGCGGCTGCCTTAGTTTGAGGGTCTGCCTTACTTTGAGAGGCTGCCTTAGTTTGACAGGCTGCCTTAGTTTGAGCGGCTGCCTTAGTTTGAGAGGCTGCCTGAGTTTGAAGGGCTGCCTTAGTTTGACTGGCTGCATTAGTTTGAGGGGCTGCCTTTGGTTGAGAGGCTCCCTTAGTTTGAGGGTCTGCCTTACTTTAAGGGGCAGCATTAGTTTGAGAGTCTGCCTTAATTTGAGGGTCTGCCTGACTTTAAGGGGCAGCATTAGTTTGAGAGTCTGCCTTAGTTTGAGGGGCTGCCTTAATTAGAGGGGTTGGCTTAGTTTGAGGGGCTGCCTTTGATTGAGTGGCTGCATTAGTTTGAGGGGCTGCCTTAGTTTGAGGGGCTGACTTAGTTTGAGGGGCTGACTTAGTTTGAGGGGCTGACTTAGTTTGAGCGGCTGCCTTAGTTTGAGCGGCTGACTTAGTTTGAGGGGCGGACTTTGGTTGAGAGGCTCCCTTAGTTTGAGGGTCTGCTTTACTGTAAGGGGCAGCATTAGTTTGATAGTCTGCCTTAATTTGAGGTGTTGTCTTAGTTTGAGGGGCTGCCTTTGATTGAGTGGCTGCATTAGTTTGAGAGTCTGCTTAATTTGAGGGTCTGCCTGACTTTAAGGGGCAGCATTAGTTTGAGAGTCTGCCTTAGTTTGAGGGGCTGCCTTAATTTGAGGGGTTGGCTTAGTTTGAGGGGCTGCCTTTGATTGAGTGGCTGCATTAGTTTGAGGGGCTGCCTTAGTTTGAGGGGCTGACTTAGTTTGAGGGGCTGACTTAGTTTGAGGGGCTGCCTTAGTTTGAGCGGCTGCCTTAGTTTGAGCGGCTGACTTAGTTTGAGGGGCTGACTTTGGTTGAGAGGCTCCATTAGTTTGAGGGTCTGCCTTACTTTAAGGGGCAGCATTAGTTTGAGAGTCTGCCTTAAATTGAGGTGTTGTCTTAGTTTGAGGGGCTGCCTTTGATTGAGTGGCTGCATTAGTTTGAGAGACTGCCTTTGATTGAGTGGCTGCATTAGTTTGAGGGGTTGACTTAGTTTGAGGGGCTGACTTAGTTTGAGGGGCTGCATTTGTTTGAGGGGCTGCCTTAGATTGAGGTGCTGCATTAGTTTGATGGGCTGCTTTAGTTTGATCGGCTGCCTTAGTTGAGGGGCTGCCTTAGATTGAGGGGCTGCCTTACTTTGAGCGGCTGCCTTAGTTTGAGGGGCTGCCTTAGTTTGAGTGGCTGCCTTAGATTGAGCGGCTGACTTAGTTTGAGAGGTTGCCTTAGTTTGAGAGTCTGCCTTAGTTTGAGCGGCTGCCTTCGTTTGAGGGTCTGCCTTACTTTGAGAGGCTGCCTTAGTTTGACAGGCTGCCTTAGTTTGAGCGGCTGACTTAGATTGAGAGGCTGCCTGAGTTTGAGGGGCTGCCTTAGTTTGAGCGGCTGCATTAGTTTGAGGGGCTGCCTTTGGTTGAGGCGCTCCCTTAGTTTGTGGGGCTGCCTTACTTTAAGTGGCTGCATTAGTTTGAGTGTCTGCCTTAGTTTGAGGGGCTGCCTTAGTTTGAGGGGCTGCCTTTGATTGAGTGGCTGCATTAGTTTGAGAGTCTGCCTCTGATTGAGGGGCTGCATTAGTTTGAGGGGCTGGCTTAGTTTAAGGGGCAGCCTTAGTTTGAGGGGCTGCATCAGTTTGAGGGGCTGACTTAGAATGAGGGGGTGCCTTACACTGAGGGGCTGCATTAGCTTGAGGGGGTGCCTTAGTTTGAGAGGCTGCCTTAGTTTGAGGGGCTGCCTTAGTTTGAGCGGTTGGCTGAGTTTGAGGGGCTGCCTTTGATTGAGTGGCTGAATTAGTTAAAGGGGCTGACTTAGTTTGAGGGGCTGACTTAGTTTGAGGGGCTGACTTAGAATGAGGGGGTGCCTTAGACTGAGGGGCTGCATTAGTTTGAGGGGGTGCCTTAGTTTGAGAGTCTGCCTTAGTTTGAGGGGATGCCTTAGTTTGAGGGGTTGGCTTAGTTTGAGGGGCTGCCTTTGATTGAGTGGCTGCATTAGTTTGAGGGGCTGACTTAGTTTGAGGGGCTGACTTAGTTTGAGGGGCTGCATTTGTTTGAGGGCTGCCTTAGATTGAGGGGCTGCATTAGTTTGAGGGATGCCTTAGTTTGAGGGGCTGCCTTAGATTGAGCTGCTGCATTAGTTTGATGGGCTGCTTTAGTTTGAGCGGCTGCCTTAGTTGTGGGGCTACCTTAGATTGAGGGGCTGCATTAGTTTGAGCGGCTGCCTTAGTTTGAGGGGCTGCCTTAGTTTGAGGGGCTGCATTAGTTTGAGCGGCTGCCTTAGTTTGAGCGGCTGCCTTAGTATGATGGGCTTCCTTAGTTTGACCGGCGGCCTTAGTTTGAGGGGCTGCCTTAGTTTGAGGGGCTGCCTTACTTTGATTGGCTGCCTTAGATTGAGCGACTGACTGAGTTTGAGAGGCTGCCTTCGTTTGAGAGTCTGCCTTAGTTTGAGCGGCTGCCTTAGTTTGAGGGGCTGCCTGAGTTTGAGAGTCTGCCTCAGTTTGAGCGGCTGCCTTAGTTTGAGGGTCTGCCTTACTTTGAGAGGCTGCCTTAGTTTGACAGGCTGCCTTAGTTTGAGCGGCTGCCTTAGTTTGAGGGGCTGACTTTGGTTGAGAGGCTCCATTAGTTTGAGGGTCTGCCTTACTTTAAGGGGCAGCATTAGTTTGAGAGTCTGCCTTAAATTGAGGTGTTGTCTTAGTTTGAGGGGCTGCCTTTGATTGAGTGGCTGCATTAGTTTGAGAGACTGCCTTTGATTGAGTGGCTGCATTAGTTTGAGGGGTTGACTTAGTTTGAGGGGCTGACTTAGTTTGAGGGGCTGCATTTGTTTGAGGGGCTGCCTTAGATTGAGGTGCTGCATTAGTTTGATGGGCTGCTTTAGTTTGATCGGCTGCCTTAGTTGAGGGGCTGCCTTAGATTGAGGGGCTGCCTTACTTTGAGCGGCTGCCTTAGTTTGAGGGGCTGCCTTAGTTTGAGTGGCTGCCTTAGATTGAGCGGCTGACTTAGTTTGAGAGGTTGCCTTAGTTTGAGAGTCTGCCTTAGTTTGAGCGGCTGCCTTCGTTTGAGGGTCTGCCTTACTTTGAGAGGCTGCCTTAGTTTGACAGGCTGCCTTAGTTTGAGCGGCTGACTTAGATTGAGAGGCTGCCTGAGTTTGAGGGGCTGCCTTAGTTTGAGCGGCTGCATTAGTTTGAGGGGCTGCCTTTGGTTGAGGCGCTCCCTTAGTTTGTGGGGCTGCCTTACTTTAAGTGGCTGCATTAGTTTGAGTGTCTGCCTTAGTTTGAGGGGCTGCCTTAGCTTGAGGGGCTGCCTTTGATTGAGTGGCTGCATTAGTTTGAGAGTCTGCCTCTGATTGAGGGGCTGCATTAGTTTGAGGGGCTGGCTTAGTTTAAGGGGCAGCCTTAGTTTGAGGGGCTGCATCAGTTTGAGGGGTTGACTTAGAATGAGGGGGTGCCTTACACTGAGGGGCTGCATTAGCTTGAGGGGGTGCCTTAGTTTGAGAGGCTGCCTTAGTTTGAGGGGCTGCCTTAGTTTGAGCGGTTGGCTGAGTTTGAGGGGCTGCCTTTGATTGAGTGGCTGAATTAGTTAAAGGGGCTGACTTAGTTTGAGGGGCTGACTTAGTTTGAGGGGCTGACTTAGAATGAGGGGGTGCCTTAGACTGAGGGGCTGCATTAGTTTGAGGGGGTGCCTTAGTTTGACAGTCTGCCTTAGTTTGAGGGGATGCCTTAGTTTGAGGGGTTGGCTTAGTTTGAGGGGCTGCTTTAGTTTGAGCGGCTGCCTTAGTTGAGGGGCTGCCTTAGATTGAGGGGCTGCATTAGTTTGAGCGGCTGCCTTAGATTGAGGGGCTGCCTTAGTTTGAGGGGCTGCCTTAGTTTGAGAGTCTGCCTTAGTTTGAGCGGCTGCGTTAGTTTGAGGGTCTGCATTACTTTGAGAGGCTGCCTTAGTTTGAGCGGCTGCCTTAGATTGTGAGGCTGCCTGAGTTTGAGGGGCTTCCTTAGTTTGAGGGGCTGCCTTAGTTTGAAGGGCTGACTTAGTTTGAGCGACTGACTTAGTTTGAGAGGCTGCCTTAGTTGAGAGTCTGCCTTAGTTTGAGGGGCAGCCTTAGTCTGAGGGGTAGGCTTAGTTTGAGGGTCTGCCTTTGATTGAGAGTCTGCCTTAGTTTGAGCGACTGACTTAGTTTGAGAGGCTGCCTTAGTTTGAGAGTCTGCCTTAGTTTGAGAGTCTGTCTTAGTTTGAGGGGCAGCCTTAGTTTGAGGGGTAGGCTTAGTTTGAGGGGCTGCCTTTGATTGAGAGGCTGCATTAGTTTGAGGGGTAGGCTTAGTTTGAGGGGCTGCCTTTGATTGATTGGCTGAATTAGTTAGAGGGGCTGGCTTAGTTTAAGGGGCTGCCTTAGTTTGAGGGGCTGCATTAGTTTGAGGGACTGACTTAGAATGAGGGGGTGCCTTAGATTGAGGGGCTGCATTAGTTTGAGGGGGTGCCTTATGTTTGAGGGGCTCACTTAGTTTGAGCGGCTGCCTTAGTTTGAGGGGCTGCCTTAGTTTGAGGGGCTTCCTTAGTTTGAGCGGCGGCCTTAGTTTGAGGGGCTGCCTTAGTTTGAGGGGCTGCCTTAGTTTGAGGGGCTGCCTTAGTTTGAGCGGCTGCCTTAGTTTGAGGGGCTGCCTGAGTTTGAGAGTCTGCCTCAGTTTGAGCGGCTGCCTTAGTTTGAGGGTCTGCCTTACTTTGAGAGGCTGCCTTAGTTTGACAGGCTGCCTTAGTTTGAGCGGCTGCCTTAGTTTGAGAGGCTGCCTGAGTTTGAAGGGCTGCCTTAGTTTGAGTGGCTGCATTAGTTTGAGTGGCTGCCTTTGGTTGAGAGGCTCCCTTAGTTTGAGGGTCTGCCTTACTTTAAGGGGCAGCATTAGTTTGAGAGTCTGCCTTAGTTTGAGGGGCTGCCTTAATTTGAGGGGTTGGCTTAGTTTGAGGGGCTGCCTTTGATTGAGTGGCTGCATTAGTTTGAGAGTCTGCCTCTGATTGAGTGGCTGCATTATTTTGTGGGGCTGCCTTCGATTGAGGGGTTGCATTAGTTTGAGGGCCTGACTTAGAATGAGGGGGTGCCTTACACTGAGGGACTGCATTAGTTTGAGAGGCTGCCTTAGTTTGAGGGGCTGCCTTTGATTGAGGGGCTGCATCAGTATGAGGGGATGACTTAGAATGAGGGGGTGCCTTACACATAGGGGCTGTATTAGTTTGAGGGGGTGCCTTAGTTTGAGAGGCTGCCTTAGTTTGAGGGGCTGCCTTAGTTTGAGCGGTTGGCTTAGTTTGAGGGGCTGCCTTTGATTGAGTGGCTGCATTAGTTTGAGGGGCTGACTTAGTTTGAGGGGCTGACATAGAATGAGGGGGTGCCTTAGACTGAGGGGCTGCATTAGTTTGAGAGGCTGCCTGAGTTTGAAGGGCTGCCTTAGTTTGAGTGGCTGCATTAGTTTGAGGGGTTGCCTTTGGTTGAGAGGCTCCCTTAGTTTGAGGGTCTGCCTTACTTTAAGGGGCAGCATTAGTTTGAGAGTCTGCCTTAGTTTGAGGGGCTGCCTTAGTTTGAGGGGTTGGCTTCGTTTGAGGGGCTGCCTTTGATTGAGTGGCTGCATTAGTTTGAGGGGCTGACTTAGTTTGAGGGGCTGACTTAGTTTGAGGGGCTGCATTTGTTTGAGGGGCTGCCTTAGATTGAGTGGCTGCATTAGTTTGAGGGGCTGCCTTAGTTTGACGGGCTGCCTCAGATTGAGGTGCTGCATTAGTTTGATGGGCTGCTTTAGTTTGAGCGGCTGCCTTAGTTGAGGGGCTGCCTTAGATTGAGGGGCTGCATTAGTTTGAGCGGCTGCCTTAGTTTGAGGGGCTGCCTTAGTTTGAGTGGCTGCCTTAGATTGAGCGGCTGCCTTACTTTGAGAGGCTGCCTTAGTTTGACAGGCTGCCTTAGTTTGACAGGCTGCCTTAGTTTGAGCGGCTGCCTTAGTTTGAGGGACTGCCTTACTTTGAGAGGCTGCCTTAGTTTGACAGGCTGCCTTAGTTTGAGCGGCTGCCTTAGATTGTGAGGCTGCCTGAGTTTGAGGGGCTTCCTTAGTTTGAGCGGCTGCATGAGTTTGAGGGGCTGCCTTTGGTTGAGGCGCTCCCTTAGTTTGTGGGGCTGCCTTACTTTAAGGGGCTGCATTAGTTTGAGAGTCTGTCTTAGTTTGAGGGGCTGCCTTAGTTTGAGGGGATGGCTTAGTTTGAGGGGCTGCCTCTGATTGAGTGGCTGCATTATTTTGAGGGGCTGCCTTAGATTGAGGGGCTGCATTAGTTTGAGGGGCTTGCTTAGTTTAAGGGGCTGCCTTAGTTTGAGGGGCTGCATTAGTTTGAGGGGCTGACTTAGAATGAGGGGGTGCCTTAGATTGAGGGGCTGCATTAGTTTGAGGGGGTGCTTTAGTTTGAGAGGCTGACTTAGTTTGAGGGGCTGCCTTAGTTTGAGCGGCTGCCTTAGTTTGAGCGGCTGCCTTAGTTTGAGGGGCTGCCTTAGATTGAGGGGCTGCCTTAGATTGAGGGGCTGCATTAGTTTGAGCGGCTGCCTTATTTTGAGCGGCTGCCTTAGATTGTGAGGCTGCCTGTTTTTGAGGGGCTTCCTTAGTTTGAGCGGCTGCATGAGTTTGAGGGGCTGCCTTTGGTTGAGGCGCTCCCTTAGTTTGTGGGGCTGCCTTACTTTAAGGGGCTGCATTAGTTTGAGAGTCTGTCTTAGTTTGAGGGGCTGCCTTAGTTTGAGGTGATGGCTTAGTTTGAGGGGCTGCCTCTGATTGAGTGGCTGCATTATTTTGAGGGGCTGCCTTAGATTGAGGGGCTGCATTGGTTTGAGGGGCTGGCTTAGTTTAAGGGGCTGCCTTAGTTTGAGGGGCTGCATTAGTTTGAGGGGCTGACTTAGAATGAGGGGGTGCCTTAGATTGAGGGGCTGCATTAGTTTGAGGGGGTGCCTTAGTTTGAGAGGCTGCCTTAGTTTGAGGGGCTGCCTTAGTTTGAGCGGCTGCCTTGGTTTGAGCGGCTGCCTTAGTTTGAGGGGCTGCCTTCGTTTGAGATGCTGCCTTAGTTTGAGAGGCTGCCTTAGATTGAGGGGCTGCCTTCGTTTGAGCGGCTGACTTAGTTTGAGCGGCTGACTTAGTTTGAGCGGCTGACTTAGTTTGAGCGGCTGACTTAGTTTGAAAGGCTGCCTTAGTTTGAGAGTCTGCCTTAGTTTGAGGGGCAGCCTTAGTTTGAGGGGCTGCCTTTGATTGAGAGGCTGAATTAGTTAGAGGGGCTGCCTTTGATTGAGTGGCTGCATTAGTTTGAGGGGCTGGCTTAGTTTAAGGGGCTGCCTTAGTTTGAGGAGCTGCATTAGTTTGAGGGACTGACTTAGAATGAGGGGGTGCCTTAGATTGAGGGGCTGCATTAGTTTGAGGGGGTGCCTTATGTTTGAGGGGCTGCCTTAGTTTGATCGGCTGCCTTAGTTTGAGGGGCTGCCTTAGTTTGAGGGGCTTCCTTAGTTTGAGGGGCTTCCTTAGTTTGAGGGGCTGCCTTAGTTTGAGGGGCTGCCTTAGATTGAGAGGCTGCCTTAGTTTGAGAGTCTGCCTTAGTTTGGGCGGCTGCCTTAGTTTGAGGGGCTGCCTGAGTTTGAGAGTCTGCCTCAGTTTGAGCGGCTGCCTTAGTTTGAGGGTCTGCCTTACTTTGAGAGGCTGCCTTAGTTTGACAGGCTGCCTTAGTTTGAGCGGCTGCCTTAGTTTGAGCGGCTGCCTTAGTTTGAGAGGCTGCCTGAGTTTGAAGGGCTGCCTTAGTTTGAGTGGCTGCATTAGTTTGAGGGGCTGCCTTTGGTTGAGAGGCTCCCTTAGTTTGAGGGTCTGCCTTACTTTAAGGGGCAGCATTAGTTTGAGAGTCTGCCTTAGTTTGAGGGGCTGCCTTAGTTTGAGGGGTTGGCTTAGTTTGAGGGGCTGCCTTTGATTGAGTGGCTGCATTAGTTTGAGGGGCTGACTTCGTTTGAGGGGCTGACTTAGTTTGAGGGTCTGCATTTGTTTGAGGGGCTGCCTTAGATTGAGTGGCTGCATTAGTTTGAGGGGCTGCCTTAGTTTGACTGGCTGCCTCAGATTGAGGTGCTGCATTAGCTTGATGGGCTGCTTTAGTTTGAGCGGCTGCCATAGTTGTGGGGCTGCCTTCGATTGAGGGGCTGCATTAGTTTGAGCGGCTGCCTTAGTTTGAGGGGCTGCCTTAGTTTGAGAGGCTGCCTTCGTTTGAGATGCTGCCTTAGTTTGAGAGGCTGCCTTAGATTGAGGGGCTGCCTTCGTTTGAGCGGCTGACTTAGTTTGAGCGGCTGACTTAGTTTGAGCGGCTGACTTAGTTTGAGCGGCTGACTTAGTTTGAAAGGCTGCCTTAGTTTGAGAGTCTGCCTTAGTTTGAGGGGCAGCCTTAGTTTGAGGGGCTGCCTTTGATTGAGAGGCTGAATTAGTTAGAGATGCTGCCTTTGATTGAGAGGCTGCATTAGTTTGAGGGGCTGGCTTAGTTTAAGGGGCTGCCTTAGTTTGAGAGGCTGCCTTAGTTTGAGGGGCTGCCTTAGTTTGAGTGGCTGCCTTAGTTTGAGCGGCTGCCTTAGTTTGAGCGGCTGCCTTAGTTTGAGGGGCTGCCTTAGATTGAGGGGCTGCCTTAGTTTGAGCGGCTGCCTTAGATTGTGAGGCTGCCTGTTTTTGAGGGGCTTCCTTAATTTGAGCGGCTGCATGAGTTTGAGGGGCTGCCTTTGGTTGAGGCGCTCCCTTAGTTTGTGGGGCTGCCTTACTTTAAGGGGCTGCATTAGTTTGAGAGTCTGTCTTAGTTTGAGGGGCTGCCTTAGTTTGAGGGGATGGCTTAGTTTAAGGGGCTGCCTTAGTTTGAGGAGCTGCATTAGTTTGAGGGACTGACTTAGAATGAGGGGGTGCCTTAGATTGAGGGGCTGCATTAGTTTGAGGGGGTGCCTTATGTTTGAGGGGCTGCCTTAGTTTGATCGGCTGCCTTAGTTTGAGGGGCTGCCTTAGTTTGAGGGGCTTCCTTAGTTTGAGGGGCTTCCTTAGTTTGAGGGGCTGCCTTAGTTTGAGGGGCTGCCTTAGATTGAGAGGCTGCCTTAGTTTGAGAGTCTGCCTTAGTTTGGGCGGCTGCCTTAGTTTGAGGGGCTGCCTGAGTTTGAGAGTCTGCCTCAGTTTGAGCGGCTGCCTTAGTTTGAGGGTCTGCCTTACTTTGAGAGGCTGCCTTAGTTTGACAGGCTGCCTTAGTTTGAGCGGCTGCCTTAGTTTGAGCGGCTGCCTTAGTTTGAGAGGCTGCCTGAGTTTGAAGGGCTGCCTTAGTTTGAGTGGCTGCATTAGTTTGAGGGGCTGCCTTTGGTTGAGAGGCTCCCTTAGTTTGAGGGTCTGCCTTACTTTAAGGGGCAGCATTAGTTTGAGAGTCTGCCTTAGTTTGAGGGGCTGCCTTAGTTTGAGGGGTTGGCTTAGTTTGAGGGGCTGCCTTTGATTGAGTGGCTGCATTAGTTTGAGGGGCTGACTTCGTTTGAGGGGCTGACTTAGTTTGAGGGTCTGCATTTGTTTGAGGGGCTGCCTTAGATTGAGTGGCTGCATTAGTTTGAGGGGCTGCCTTAGTTTGACTGGCTGCCTCAGATTGAGGTGCTGCATTAGCTTGATGGGCTGCTTTAGTTTGAGCGGCTGCCATAGTTGTGGGGCTGCCTTCGATTGAGGGGCTGCATTAGTTTGAGCGGCTGCCTTAGTTTGAGGGGCTGCCTTAGTTTGAGAGGCTGCCTTCGTTTGAGATGCTGCCTTAGTTTGAGAGGCTGCCTTAGATTGAGGGGCTGCCTTCGTTTGAGCGGCTGACTTAGTTTGAGTGGCTGACTTAGTTTGAGGGGCAGCCTTAGTTTGAGGGGCTGCCTTTGATTGAGAGGCTGAATTAGTTAGAGGGGCTGCCTTTGATTGAGAGGCTGCATTAGTTTGAGGGGCTGGCTTAGTTTAAGGGGCTGCCTTAGTTTGAGGGGCTGCATTAGTTTGACGGATTGACTTAGAATGAGGGGGTGCCTTAGATTGAGGGGCTGCATTAGTTTGAGGGGGTGCCTTAGTTTGAGAGGCTGACTTAGTTTGAGGGGCTGCCTTAGTTTGAGCGGCTGCCTTAGTTTGAGCGGCTGCCTTAGTTTGAGGGGCTGCCTTAGATTGAGGGGCTGCCTTAGATTGAGGGGCTGCATTAGTTTGAGCGGCTGCCTTATTTTGAGCGGCTGCCTTAGATTGTGAGGCTGCCTGTTTTTGAGGGGCTTCCTTAGTTTGAGCGGCTGCATGAGTTTGAGGGGCTGCCTTTGGTTGAGGCGCTCCCTTAGTTTGTGGGGCTGCCTTACTTTAAGGGGCTGCATTAGTTTGAGAGTCTGTCTTAGTTTGAGGGGCTGCCTTAGTTTGAGGTGATGGCTTAGTTTGAGGGGCTGCCTCTGATTGAGTGGCTGCATTATTTTGAGGGGCTGCCTTAGATTGAGGGGCTGCATTGGTTTGAGGGGCTGGCTTAGTTTAAGGGGCTGCCTTAGTTTGAGGGGCTGCATTAGTTTGAGGGGCTGACTTAGAATGAGGGGGTGCCTTAGATTGAGGGGCTGCATTAGTTTGAGGGGGTGCCTTAGTTTGAGAGGCTGCCTTAGTTTGAGGGGCTGCCTTAGTTTGAGCGGCTGCCTTGGTTTGAGCGGCTGCCTTAGTTTGAGGGGCTGCCTTCGTTTGAGATGCTGCCTTAGTTTGAGAGGCTGCCTTAGATTGAGGGGCTGCCTTCGTTTGAGCGGCTGACTTAGTTTGAGCGGCTGACTTAGTTTGAGCGGCTGACTTAGTTTGAGCGGCTGACTTAGTTTGAAAGGCTGCCTTAGTTTGAGAGTCTGCCTTAGTTTGAGGGGCAGCCTTAGTTTGAGGGGCTGCCTTTGATTGAGAGGCTGAATTAGTTAGAGGGGCTGCCTTTGATTGAGTGGCTGCATTAGTTTGAGGGGCTGGCTTAGTTTAAGGGGCTGCCTTAGTTTGAGGAGCTGCATTAGTTTGAGGGACTGACTTAGAATGAGGGGGTGCCTTAGATTGAGGGGCTGCATTAGTTTGAGGGGGTGCCTTATGTTTGAGGGGCTGCCTTAGTTTGATCGGCTGCCTTAGTTTGAGGGGCTGCCTTAGTTTGAGGGGCTTCCTTAGTTTGAGGGGCTTCCTTAGTTTGAGGGGCTGCCTTAGTTTGAGGGGCTGCCTTAGATTGAGAGGCTGCCTTAGTTTGAGAGTCTGCCTTAGTTTGGGCGGCTGCCTTAGTTTGAGGGGCTGCCTGAGTTTGAGAGTCTGCCTCAGTTTGAGCGGCTGCCTTAGTTTGAGGGTCTGCCTTACTTTGAGAGGCTGCCTTAGTTTGACAGGCTGCCTTAGTTTGAGCGGCTGCCTTAGTTTGAGCGGCTGCCTTAGTTTGAGAGGCTGCCTGAGTTTGAAGGGCTGCCTTAGTTTGAGTGGCTGCATTAGTTTGAGGGGCTGCCTTTGGTTGAGAGGCTCCCTTAGTTTGAGGGTCTGCCTTACTTTAAGGGGCAGCATTAGTTTGAGAGTCTGCCTTAGTTTGAGGGGCTGCCTTAGTTTGAGGGGTTGGCTTAGTTTGAGGGGCTGCCTTTGATTGAGTGGCTGCATTAGTTTGAGGGGCTGACTTCGTTTGAGGGGCTGACTTAGTTTGAGGGTCTGCATTTGTTTGAGGGGCTGCCTTAGATTGAGTGGCTGCATTAGTTTGAGGGGCTGCCTTAGTTTGACTGGCTGCCTCAGATTGAGGTGCTGCATTAGCTTGATGGGCTGCTTTAGTTTGAGCGGCTGCCATAGTTGTGGGGCTGCCTTCGATTGAGGGGCTGCATTAGTTTGAGCGGCTGCCTTAGTTTGAGGGGCTGCCTTAGTTTGAGAGGCTGCCTTCGTTTGAGATGCTGCCTTAGTTTGAGAGGCTGCCTTAGATTGAGGGGCTGCCTTCGTTTGAGCGGCTGACTTAGTTTGAGCGGCTGACTTAGTTTGAGCGGCTGACTTAGTTTGAGCGGCTGACTTAGTTTGAAAGGCTGCCTTAGTTTGAGAGTCTGCCTTAGTTTGAGGGGCAGCCTTAGTTTGAGGGGCTGCCTTTGATTGAGAGGCTGAATTAGTTAGAGATGCTGCCTTTGATTGAGAGGCTGCATTAGTTTGAGGGGCTGGCTTAGTTTAAGGGGCTGCCTTAGTTTGAGAGGCTGCCTTAGTTTGAGGGGCTGCCTTAGTTTGAGTGGCTGCCTTAGTTTGAGCGGCTGCCTTAGTTTGAGCGGCTGCCTTAGTTTGAGGGGCTGCCTTAGATTGAGGGGCTGCCTTAGTTTGAGCGGCTGCCTTAGATTGTGAGGCTGCCTGTTTTTGAGGGGCTTCCTTAATTTGAGCGGCTGCATGAGTTTGAGGGGCTGCCTTTGGTTGAGGCGCTCCCTTAGTTTGTGGGGCTGCCTTACTTTAAGGGGCTGCATTAGTTTGAGAGTCTGTCTTAGTTTGAGGGGCTGCCTTAGTTTGAGGGGATGGCTTAGTTTAAGGGGCTGCCTTAGTTTGAGGAGCTGCATTAGTTTGAGGGACTGACTTAGAATGAGGGGGTGCCTTAGATTGAGGGGCTGCATTAGTTTGAGGGGGTGCCTTATGTTTGAGGGGCTGCCTTAGTTTGATCGGCTGCCTTAGTTTGAGGGGCTGCCTTAGTTTGAGGGGCTTCCTTAGTTTGAGGGGCTTCCTTAGTTTGAGGGGCTGCCTTAGTTTGAGGGGCTGCCTTAGATTGAGAGGCTGCCTTAGTTTGAGAGTCTGCCTTAGTTTGGGCGGCTGCCTTAGTTTGAGGGGCTGCCTGAGTTTGAGAGTCTGCCTCAGTTTGAGCGGCTGCCTTAGTTTGAGGGTCTGCCTTACTTTGAGAGGCTGCCTTAGTTTGACAGGCTGCCTTAGTTTGAGCGGCTGCCTTAGTTTGAGCGGCTGCCTTAGTTTGAGAGGCTGCCTGAGTTTGAAGGGCTGCCTTAGTTTGAGTGGCTGCATTAGTTTGAGGGGCTGCCTTTGGTTGAGAGGCTCCCTTAGTTTGAGGGTCTGCCTTACTTTAAGGGGCAGCATTAGTTTGAGAGTCTGCCTTAGTTTGAGGGGCTGCCTTAGTTTGAGGGGTTGGCTTAGTTTGAGGGGCTGCCTTTGATTGAGTGGCTGCATTAGTTTGAGGGGCTGACTTCGTTTGAGGGGCTGACTTAGTTTGAGGGTCTGCATTTGTTTGAGGGGCTGCCTTAGATTGAGTGGCTGCATTAGTTTGAGGGGCTGCCTTAGTTTGACTGGCTGCCTCAGATTGAGGTGCTGCATTAGCTTGATGGGCTGCTTTAGTTTGAGCGGCTGCCATAGTTGTGGGGCTGCCTTCGATTGAGGGGCTGCATTAGTTTGAGCGGCTGCCTTAGTTTGAGGGGCTGCCTTAGTTTGAGAGGCTGCCTTCGTTTGAGATGCTGCCTTAGTTTGAGAGGCTGCCTTAGATTGAGGGGCTGCCTTCGTTTGAGCGGCTGACTTAGTTTGAGTGGCTGACTTAGTTTGAGGGGCAGCCTTAGTTTGAGGGGCTGCCTTTGATTGAGAGGCTGAATTAGTTAGAGGGGCTGCCTTTGATTGAGAGGCTGCATTAGTTTGAGGGGCTGGCTTAGTTTAAGGGGCTGCCTTAGTTTGAGGGGCTGCATTAGTTTGACGGATTGACTTAGAATGAGGGGGTGCCTTAGATTGAGGGGCTGCATTAGTTTGAGGGGGTGCCTTAGTTTGAGAGGCTGCCTTAGTTTGAGGGGCTGCCTTAGTTTGAGTGGCTGCCTTAGTTTGAGCGGCTGCCTTAGTTTGAGCGGCTGCCTTAGTTTGAGGGGCTGCCTTAGATTGAGGGGCTGCCTTAGTTTGAGCGGCTGCCTTAGATTGTGAGGCTGCCTGTTTTTGAGGGGCTTCCTTAATTTGAGCGGCTGCATGAGTTTGAGGGGCTGCCTTTGGTTGAGGCGCTCCCTTAGTTTGTGGGGCTGCCTTACTTTAAGGGGCTGCATTAGTTTGAGAGTCTGTCTTAGTTTGAGGGGCTGCCTTAGTTTGAGGGGATGGCTTAGTTTGAGGGGCTGCCTCTGATTGAGTGGCTGCATTATTTTGAGGGGCTGCCTTAGATTGAGGGGCTGCATTAGTTTGAGGGGCTGGCTTAGTTTAAGGGGCTGCCTTAGTTTGAGGGGCTGCATTAGTTTGAGGGGCTGACTTAGAATGAGGTGGTGCCTTAGATTGAGGGGCTGCATTAGTTTGAGGGGGTGCCTTAGTTTGAGAGGCTGCCGTAGTTTGAGGGGCTGCCTCAGTTTGAGCGGCTGCCTTAGTTTGAGGGGCTGCATTAGTTTGAGCGGCTGCCTTAGTTTGAGGGGCTGCCTTAGATTGAGGGGCTGCATTAGTTTGAGCGGCTGCCTTAGTTTGAGCGGCTGCCTTAGTTTGAGGGGCTTCCTTAGTTTGAGCGGCTGCCTTAGTTTGAGGGGCTGCCTTAGTTTGAGAGGCTGCCTTCGTTTGAGATGCTGCCTTAGTTTGAGAGGCTGCCTTAGATTGAGGGGCTGTCTTCGTTTGAGCGGCTGACTTAGTTTGAGCGGCTGACTTAGTTTGAGCGGCTGACTTAGTTTGAGCGGCTGACTTAGTTTGAAAGGCTGCCTTAGTTTGAGAGTCTGCCTTAGTTTGAGGGGCAGCCTTAGTTTGAGGGGCTGCCTTTGATTGAGAGGCTGAATTAGTTAGAGGGGCTGCCTTTGATTGAGTGGCTGCATTAGTTTGAGGGGCTGGCTTAGTTTAAGGGGCTGCCTTAGTTTGAGGGGCTGCATTAGTTTGAGGGACTGACTTAGAATGAGGGGGTGCCTTAGATTGAGGGGCTGCATTAGTTTGAGGGGGTGCCTTATGTTTGAGGGGCTGCCTTAGTTTGATCGGCTGCCTTAGTTTGAGGGGCTGCCTTAGTTTGAGGGGCTTCCTTAGTTTGAGGGGCTGCCTTAGTTTGAGGGGCTGCCTTAGATTGAGAGGCTGCCTTAGTTTGAGAGTCTGCCTTAGTTTGGGCGGCTGCCTTAGTTTGAGGGGCTGCCTGAGTTTGAGAGTCTGCCTCAGTTTGAGCGGCTGCCTTAGTTTGAGGGTCTGCCTTACTTTGAGAGGCTGCCTTAGTTTGACAGGCTGCCTTAGTTTGAGCGGCTGCCTTAGTTTGAGCGGCTGCCTTAGTTTGAGAGGCTGCCTGAGTTTGAAGGGCTGCCTTAGTTTGAGTGGCTGCATTAGTTTGAGGGGCTGCCTTTGGTTGAGAGGCTCCCTTAGTTTGAGGGTCTGCCTTACTTTAAGGGGCAGCATTAGTTTGAGAGTCTGCCTTAGTTTGAGGGGCTGCCTTAGTTTGAGGGGTTGGCTTAGTTTGAGGGGCTGCCTTTGATTGAGTGGCTGCATTAGTTTGAGGGGCTGACTTCGTTTGAGGGGCTGACTTAGTTTGAGGGTCTGCATTTGTTTGAGGGGCTGCCTTAGATTGAGTGGCTGCATTAGTTTGAGGGTCTGCCTTAGTTTGACGGGCTGCCTCAGATTGAGGTGCTGCATTAGTTTGATGGGCTGCTTTAGTTTGAGCGGCTGCCATAGTTGAGGGGCTGCCTTCGATTGAGGGGCTGCATTAGTTTGAGCGGCTGCCTTAGTTTGAGGGGCTGCCTTAGTTTGAGTGGCTGCCTCAGATTGAGCGCCTGACTTAGTTTGAGAGGTTGCCTTAGTTTGAGAGTCTGCCTTAGTTTGAGCGGCTGCATTAGTTTGAGGGGCTGCCTTAGTTTGAGAGGCTGCATTAGTTTGACAGGCTGCCTTAGTTTGAGCGGCTGACTTAGATTGAGAGGCTGCCTGAGTTTGAGAGGCTGCCTGAGTTTGAGGGGCTGACTTAGATTGAGAGGCTGCCTTAGTTTGAGCGGCTGCATTAGTTTGAGGGGCTGCCTTTGGTTGAGGCGCTCCCTTAGTTTGTGGGGCTGCCTTACTTTAAGGGGCTGCATTAGTTTGAGAGTCTGCCTTAGTTTGAGGGGCTGCCTTAGTTTGAGGGGCTGCATTATTTTGAGGGGCTGCCTTAGATTGAGGGGCTGCATTTGTTTGTGGGGCTGGCTTAGTTTAAGGGGCAGCCTTAGTTTGAGGGGCTGCATCAGTTTGAGGGGCTGCCTTAGAATGAGGGGGTGCCTTACACTGAGGGGCTGCATTAGTTTGAGGGGGTGCCTTTGATTGAGTGGCTGCATTAGTTTCAGAGACGGCCTTTGATTGAGTGGCTGCATTAGTTAGAGGGGCTGATTTAGTTTGAGGGGCTGCCTGAGTTGAAGAACTGCCTTCGTTTGAGTGGCTTCATTAGTTTGAGGGGCTGCCTTTGGTTGAGAGGCTCCCTTAGTTTGAGGGTCTGCCTTAGTTTGAGGGGTTGGCTTAGTTTGAGGGGCTGCCTTTGATTAATTGGCTGCATTAGTTTGAGGGGCTGACTTAGTTTGAGGGGCTGACTTAGTTTGAGGGGCTGCATTTGTTTGAGGGGCTGCCTTAGATTGAGTGGCTGCATTAGTTTGAGGGGCTGCATTAGTTTGATGGGCTGCCTCAGATTGAGGTGCTGCATTAGTTTGATGGGCTGCTTTAGTTTCAGCGGCTGCCTTAGTTTGAGGGGCTGCCTTAGTTTGAGGGGCTGCCTTAGATTGAGCGGCTGACTGAGTTTGAGATGTTGCCTTAGTTTGAGAGTCTGCCTTAGTTTGAGCGGCTGCCTTAGTTTGAGGGACTGCCTTACTTTGAGAGGCTGCCTTAGTTTGACAGGCTGCCTTAGTTTGAGCGGCTGCCTTAGATTGTGAGGCTGCCTGAGTTTGAGGGGCTTCCTTAGTTTGAGCGGCTGCATGGGTTTGAGGGGCTGCCTTTGGTTGAGGCGCTCCCTTAGTTTGTGGGGCTGCCTTACTTTAAGGGGCTGCATTAGTTTGAGAGTCTGTCTTAGTTTGAGGGGCTGCATTAGTTTGAGGGGATTGCTTAGTTTGAGGGGCTGCCTCTGATTGAGTGGCTGCATTATTTTGAGGGGCTGCCTTAGATTGAGGGGCTGCATTAGTTTGAGGGGCTGGCTTAGTTTGAGCGGCTGCATTAGTTTGAGGGGCTGCATTAGTTTGAGGGGCTGACTTAGAATGAGGGGGTGCCTTAGATTGAGGGGCTGCTTTAGTTTGAGGGGGTGTCTTAGTTTGAGAGGCTCCCTTAGTTTGAGGGGCTGCCTTAGTTTGAGCGGCTGCCTTAGTTTGAGGGGCTGCATTAGTTTGAGCGGCTGCCTTAGTTTGAGGGGCTGCATTAGTTTGAGGGGCTGCATTAGTTTGAGGGGCTGACTTAGAATGAGGGTGTGCCTTAGATTGAGGGGCTGCATTAGTTTGAGGGGGTGCCTTAGTTTGAGAGGCTGCCTTAGTTTGAGGGGCTGCCTTAGTTTGAGCGGCTGCCTTAGTTTGAGCGGCTGCATTAGTATGAGCGGCTGCCTTAGTTTGAGGGGCTGCCTTAGATTGAGGGGCTGCATTAGTTTGAGCGGCTGCCTTAGTCTGAGCGGCTGCCTTCGATTGTGAGACTGCCTTCGTTTGAGATGCTGCCTTTGATTGAGTGGCTGCATTAGTTTGAGAGTCTGCCTCTGATTGAGTGGCTGCATTATTTTGAGGGGCTGCCTTAGATTGAGGGGCTGCATTAGTTTGACAGGCTGCCTTAGTTTGAGCGGCTGACTTAGATTGAGAGGCTGCCTGAGTTTGAGGGGCTGCCTTAGTTTGAGCGGCTGCATTAGTTTGAGGGGCTGCCTTTGGTTGAGGCGCTCCCTTAGTTTGTGGGGCTGCCTTACTTTAAGGGGCTGCATTAGTTTGAGAGTCTGCCTTAGTTTGAGGGGCTGCCTTAGTTTGAGGGGATGGCTTAGTTTGAGGGGCTGCCTCTGATTGAGTGGCTGCATTATTTTGAGGGGCTGCCTTAGATTGAGGGGCTGCATTAGTTTGAGGGGCTGGCTTAGTTTAAGGGGCTGCCTTAGTTTGAGGGGCTGCATTAGTTTGAGGGGCTGACTTAGAATGAGGGGGTGCCTTAGATTGAGGGGCTGCATTAGTTTGAGGGGGTGCCTTAGTTTGAGAGGCTGCCTTAGTTTGAGGGGCTGCCTTAGTTTGAGCGGCTGCCTTAGTTTGAGGGACTGCATTATTTGAGCGGCTGCCTTAGTTTGAGGGGCTGCCTTAGATTGAGGGGCTGCCTTAGATTGAGGGGCTGCATTAGTTTGAGCGGCTGCCTTAGTTTGAGCGGCTGCCTTAGATTGTGAGGCTGCCTGAGTTTGAGGGGCTTCCTTAGTTTGAGCGGCTGCATGAGTTTGAGGGGCTGCCTTTGGTTGAGGCGCTCCCTTAGTTTGTGGGGCTGCCTTACTTTAAGGGGCTGCATTAGTTTGAGAGTCTGTCTTAGTTTGAGGGGCTGCCTTAGTTTGAGGGGATGGCTTAGTTTGAGGGGCTGCCTCCGATTGAGTGGCTGCATTATTTTGAGGGGCTGCCTTAGATTGAGGGTCTCCCTTAGTTTGAGGGGCTGCCTTACTTTAAGGGGCAGCATTAGTTTAAGAGTCTGCCTTAGTTGGAGGGGCTGCCTTAGTTTGAGGAGCTGCCTTAGTTTGAGGGGTTGGCTTAGTTTGAGGGGCTGCCTTTGATTGAGTGGCTGCATTAGTTTGAGAGACTGCCTTTGATTGAGTGGCTGCATTAGTTTGAGGGGCTGACTTAGTTTGAGGGGCTGACTTCGCTTGAGGGGCTGACTTAGTTTGAGGGGCTGCATTGGTTTGAAGGGCTGCCTTAGTTTGAGGGGTTCCTTACTTTAAGGGGCTGCATTAGTTTGAGAGTCTGCCTTAGTTTGAGGGGCTGCATTATTTTGAGGGGCTGCCTTAGATTGAGGGGCTGCATTAGTTTGACAGGCTGCCTTAGTTTGAGCGGCTGACTTAGATTGAGAGGCTGCCTGAGTTTGAGGGGCTGCCTTAGTTTGAGCGGCTGCATTAGTTTGAGGGGCTGCCTTTGGTTGAGGCGCTCCCTTAGTTTGTGGGGCTGCCTTACTTTAAGGGGCTGCATTAGTTTGAGAGTCTGCCTTAGTTTGAGGGGCTGCCTTAGTTTGAGGGGATGGCTTAGTTTGAGGGGCTGCCTCTGATTGAGTGGCTGCATTAGTTTGAGGGGCTGCCTTAGATTGAGGGGCTGCATTAGTTTGAGGGGCTGGCTTAGTTTAAGGGGCTGCCTTCGTTTGAGGGGCTGCATTAGTTTGAGGGGCTGACTTAGAATGAGGGGGTGCCTTAGATTGAGGGGCTGCATTAGTTTGAGGGGGTGCCTTAGTTTCAGAGGCTGCCTTAGTTTGAGGGGCTGCCTTAGTTTGAGCGGCTGCCTTAGTTTGAGGGACTGCATTATTTGAGCGGCTGCCTTAGTTTGAGGGGCTGCCTTAGATTGAGGGGCTGCCTTAGATTGAGGGGCTGCATTAGTTTGAGCGGCTGCCTTAGTTTGAGCGGCTGCCTTAGATTGTGAGGCTGCCTGAGTTTGAGGGGCTTCCTTAGTTTGAGCGGCTGCATGAGTTTATGGGGCTGCCTTTGGTTGAGGCGCTCCCTTAGTTTTGGGGATGCCTTACTTTAAGGGGCTGCATTAGTTTGAGAGTCTGTCTTAGTTTCAGAGGCTGCCTTAGTTTGAGGGGCTGCCTTAGTTTGAGCGGCTGCCTTAGTTTGAGGGACTGCATTATTTGAGCGGCTGCCTTAGTTTGAGGGGCTGCCTTAGATTGAGGGGCTGCCTTAGATTGAGGGGCTGCATTAGTTTGAGCGGCTGCCTTAGTTTGAGCGGCTGCCTTAGATTGTGAGGCTGCCTGAGTTTGAGGGGCTTCCTTAGTTTGAGCGGCTGCATGAGTTTATGGGGCTGCCTTTGGTTGAGGCGCTCCCTTAGTTTTGGGGCTGCCTTACTTTAAGGGGCTGCATTAGTTTGAGAGTCTGTCTTAGTTTGAGGGGCTGCCTTAGTTTGAGGGGATGGCTTAGTTTGAGGGGCTGCCTCTGATTGAGTGGCTGCATTATTTTGAGGGGCTGCCTTAGATTGAGGGTCTCCCTTAGTTTGAGGGGCTGCCTTACTTTAAGGGGCAGCATTAGTTTAAGAGTCTGCCTTAGTTGGAGGGGCTGCCTTAGTTTGAGGAGCTGCCTTAGTTTGAGGGGTTGGCTTAGTTTGAGGGGCTGCCTTTGATTGAGTGGCTGCATTAGTTTGAGAGACTGCCTTTGATTGAGTGGCTGCATTAGTTTGAGGGGCTGACTTAGTTTGAGGGGCTGACTTCGTTTCAGGGGCTGCATTTGTTTGAAGGCCTGCCTTAGTTTCATGGGCTTCCTTAGATTTAGGTTCTGCATTAGTTTGATGGGCTGCTTTAGTTTGAGCGGCTGCCTTGGATTGAGGGGCTGCATTAGTTTGAGCGGCTGCCTGAGATTGAGCAGCTGACTTAGTTTGAGAGGTTGCCTTAGTCTGAGAGTCTGCCTTAGTTTGAGCGGCTGCCTTAGTTTGAGGTTCTGCCTTACTTTGAGAGTCTGCCTTAGTTTGACAGACTGCCTTAGTTTGAGCGGCTGCCTTAGATTGAGAGGCTGCCTGAGTTTGAGGGGCTGCCTTAGTTTGAGCGGCTGCATTAGTTTGAGGGGCTGCCTTTGGTTGAGGCGCTCCCTTAGTTTGTGGGGCTGCCTTACGTTTAGGGGCTGCATTAGTTTTAGAGTCTGCATTAGTTTGAGGGGCTGCCTTAGTTTGAGAGGATGGCTTAGTTTGAGGGGCTGCCTTTGATTGAGTGGCTGCATTAGTTTGAGAGTCTGCCTCTGATTGAGTGGCTGCATTATTTTGAGTGGCTGCCTCAGATTGAGGGGCTGTATTAGTTTGAGGGGCTGCATTAGTTTGAGGGGCTGCATTAATTTGAGGGGCTGCATTACTGTGAGGAGCTGCCTTAGTTTGAGGGGCTGCCTTCGATAGAGTTCTGCATGAGTTTGAGGGACTGCATTAGTTTGAGCTGCTGTCTTAGTTTGAGGGGCTGCCTTAGTTTGAGCGGCTGCCTTAGTTTGAGAGGCTGCCTGAGTTTGAGGGGCTGCCTTGGACTGAGGGGCTGCATCAGTTTGAGCGGCTGTCTCAGTTTGAGGGGCTGCCTTAGTTTGAGCGGCTGCCTTAGTTTGAGGGGCTGCCTCAGTTTGAGGGGCTGCCTTAGTTTAAGGGGCTGCCTCAGACTGAGGGGCTGCATTTGTTTGAGGGGCTGCTATACTTTGAGAGGCTGCCTTAGTTTGAGCGGATGACTTAGTTTGAGCGGCTCGCATAGTTTGAGGGGCTGACTTAGTTTGAGCGGCTGATTTGGTTTGAGGGGCTGCATTAGTTTGAGGGGCTGCCTTAGTTTAAGGGGCTGCCTCAGATTGAGGGGCTGCATTTGTTTGAGGGGCTGCTATACTTTGAGAGGCTGCCTCAGTTTGAGCGTTTAGCTTAGTTTGAGGGGCTGCCTTTGATTGAGTGGCTGCATTAGTTTGAGGGGCTGCCTTAGTTTGAGGGGCTGCCTTAGATTGAGGGGCTGCATTAGTTTGAGGGGCTGCATTAGTTTGAGGGGCTGCCTTACTTTAAGGGGCAGCATTAGTTTAAGAGTCTGCCTTAGTTGGAGGGGCTGCCTTAGTTTGAGGAGCTGCCTTAGTTTGAGGGGTTGGCTTAGTTTGAGGGGCTGCCTTTGATTGAGTGGCTGCATTAGTTTGAGGGGCTGCCTTTGATTGAGTGGCTGCATTAGTTTGAGGGGCTGACTTAGTTTGAGGGGCTGACTTCGCTTGAGGGGCTGACTTAGTTTGAGGGGCTGCATTGGTTTGAAGGGCTGCCTTAGTTTGAGGGGTTCCTTACTTTAAGGGGCTGCATTAGTTTGAGAGTCTGCCTTAGTTTGAGGGGCTGCATTATTTTGAGGGGCTGCCTTAGATTGAGGGGCTGCATTAGTTTGACAGGCTGCCTTAGTTTGAGCGGCTGACTTAGATTGAGAGGCTGCCTGAGTTTGAGGGGCTGCCTTAGTTTGAGCGGCTGCATTAGTTTGAGGGGCTGCCTTTGGTTGAGGCGCTCCCTTAGTTTGTGGGGCTGCCTTACTTTAAGGGGCTGCATTAGTTTGAGAGTCTGCCTTAGTTTGAGGGGCTGCCTTAGTTTGAGGGGATGGCTTAGTTTGAGGGGCTGCCTCTGATTGAGTGGCTGCATTAGTTTGAGGGGCTGCCTTAGATTGAGGGGCTGCATTAGTTTGAGGGGCTGGCTTAGTTTAAGGGGCTGCCTTCGTTTGAGGGGCTGCATTAGTTTGAGGGGCTGACTTAGAATGAGGGGGTGCCTTAGATTGAGGGGCTGCATTAGTTTGAGGGGGTGCCTTAGTTTCAGAGGCTGCCTTAGTTTGAGGGGCTGCCTTAGTTTGAGCGGCTGCCTTAGTTTGAGGGACTGCATTATTTGAGCGGCTGCCTTAGTTTGAGGGGCTGCCTTAGATTGAGGGGCTGCCTTAGATTGAGGGGCTGCATTAGTTTGAGCGGCTGCCTTAGTTTGAGCGGCTGCCTTAGATTGTGAGGCTGCCTGAGTTTGAGGGGCTTCCTTAGTTTGAGCGGCTGCATGAGTTTATGGGGCTGCCTTTGGTTGAGGCGCTCCCTTAGTTTTGGGGCTGCCTTACTTTAAAGGGCTGCATTAGTTTGAGAGTCTGTCTTAGTTTGAGGGGCTGCCTTAGTTTGAGGGGATGGCTTAGTTTGAGGGGCTGCCTCTGATTGAGTGGCTGCATTATTTTGAGGGGCTGCCTTAGATTGAGGGTCTCCCTTAGTTTGAGGGGCTGCCTTACTTTAAGGGGCAGCATTAGTTTAAGAGTCTGCCTTAGTTGGAGGGGCTGCCTTAGTTTGAGGAGCTGCCTTAGTTTGAGGGGTTGGCTTAGTTTGAGGGGCTGCCTTTGATTGAGTGGCTGCATTAGTTTGAGAGACTGCCTTTGATTGAGTGGCTGCATTAGTTTGAGGGGCTGACTTAGTTTGAGGGGCTGACTTCGTTTCAGGGGCTGCATTTGTTTGAAGGCCTGCCTTAGTTTGATGGGCTTCCTTAGATTTAGGTTCTGCATTAGTTTGATGGGCTGCTTTAGTTTGAGCGGCTGCCTTGGATTGAGGGGCTGCATTAGTTTGAGCGGCTGCCTGAGATTGAGCAGCTGACTTAGTTTGAGAGGTTGCCTTCGTCTGAGAGTCTGCCTTAGTTTGAGCGGCTGCCTTAGTTTGAGGTTCTGCCTTACTTTGAGAGTCTGCCTTAGTTTGACAGGCTGCCTTAGTTTGAGCGGCTGCCTGAGTTTGAGGGGCTGCCTTAGTTTGAGGGGCTGCCTTAGTTTGAGCGGCTGCATTAGTTTGAGGGGCTGCCTTTGGTTGAGGCGCTCCCTTAGTTTGTGGGGCTGCCTTACGTTTAGGGGCTGCATTAGTTTTAGAGTCTGCATTAGTTTGAGGGGCTGCCTTAGTTTGAGAGGATGGCTTAGTTTGAGGGGCTGCCTCAGTTTGAGGGGCTGCCTTAGTTTAAGGGGCTGCCTCAGACTGAGGGGCTGCATTTGTTTGAGGGGCTGCTATACTTTGAGAGGCTGCCTTAGTTTGAGCGGATGACTTAGTTTGAGCGGCTGCCTTGGTTTGAGGGGCTGCATTAGTTTGAGGGGCTGCCTTAGTTTAAGGGGCTGCCTCAGATTGAGGGGCTGCATTTGTTTGAGGGGCTGCTATACTTTGAGAGGCTGCCTCAGTTTGAGCGTTTGGCTTAGTTTGAGGGGCTGCCTTTGATTGAGTGGCTGCATTAGTTTGAGGGGCTGCCTTAGATTGAGGGGCTGCATTAGTTTGAGGGGCTGCATTAGTTTGAGGGGCTGCATTACTTTGAGGAGCTGCCTTAGTTTGAGAGTCTGCCTTAGTTTGAGGGGCTGCCTGAGATAGAGTTCCGCATTAGTGTGAGGGGCTGCATTAGTTTGAGGGGCTGCCTTAGTTTGAGAGTCTGCCATAGTTTGAGGGGCTGCCTTAATTTGAGCGGCTGCCTCAGTTTGAGGGGCTGTACAAAGAACAAAGAACAAAGTTAATTACAGCACAGGAACAGGCCCTTCGGCCCTCCAAGCCTGCGCCGATCCAGATCCTCTCTCTAAACATGTCGCCTATTTTCTAAGGTTCTGTATCTCTTTTCTTCCTGCCCATTCATGTCTCTGTCTAGATACATCTTAAAAGACGCCATCGTGCCCGCATCTACCACCTCCGCTGGCAACGCGTTCCAGGCACCCACCACCCTCTGCGTCAAGAACTTTCCACGCATATCCCCCCTAAACTTTTCTCCTTTCACTTTGAACTCGTGTCCTCTAGTAATTGAATCTCCCACTCTGGGAAAAAGCCTCTTGCTATCCACCCTGTCTATACCTCTCATGATTTTGTACACCTCAATCAGGTCCCCCCTCAACCTCCGTCTTTCTAATGAAAATAATCATAATGTACTCAACCTCTCTTCATAGCTAGCGCCCTCCATAGCAGGCAACATCCTGGTCAACCTCCTCTGCACCCTCTCCAAAGCATCCACATCCTTTTTGTAATGTGGCGACCAGAACTGCACGCAGTATTCCAAATGTGGCCGAACCAAAGTCCTATACAACTGTAACATGACCTGCCAACTCTTGTACTCAATACCCCGTCCGATGAAGGAAAGCATGCCGTATGCCTTCTTGACCACTCTATTTACCTGCGTTGCCACCTTCATGGAACAGTGGACCTGCACACCCAAATCTCTCTGTACATCAATTTTCCCCAGGACTTTTCCATTTACTTTATAGTTCACTCTTGAATTGGATCTTCCAAAATGCATCACCTCGCATTTGCCCTGATTGAACTCCATCTGCCATTTCTCTGCCCAACTCTCCAGTCTATCTATATTCTGCTGTATTCTCTGACAGTCCCCTTCACTATCTGCTACTCCACCAATCTTAGTGTCGTCTGCAAACTTGCTAATCAGTCCACCTATACTTTCCTCCAAATCATTAATGTATATCACAAACAACAGTGGTCCCAGCACGGATCCCTGTGGAACACCACTGGTCACACGTCTCCATTTTGAGAAACTCCCTTCTACTGCTACTCTCTGTCTCCTGTTGCCCAGCCAGTTCTTTATCCATCTAGCTAGTACACCTTGGACCCCATGCGCCTTCACTTTCTCCATCAGACTGCCATGGGGAACCTTATCAAACGCCTTACTGAAGTCCATGTATATGACATCGACAGCCCTTCCCTCATCAATCAACTTTGTCACTTCCTCAAAGAATTCTATTAAGTTGGTAAGACATGACCTTCCCTGCACAAAACCATGTTGCCTATCACTGATAAGCCCATTTTCTTCCAAATGGGAATAGATCCTATCCCTCAGTATCTTCTCCAGCAGCTTCCCTCCCACTGACGTCAGGCTCACCGGTCTATGATTACCTGGATTATCCCTGCTACCCTTCTTAAACAAGGGGACAACATTAGCAATTCTCCAGTCCTCCGGGACCTCACCCGTGTTTAAGGATGCTGCAAAGATATCTGTTAAGGCCCCAGCTATTTCCTCTCTCGCTTCCCTCAGTAACCTGGGATAGATCCCATCCGGACCTGGGGACTTGTCCACCTTAATGCCCTTTAGAATACCCAACACTTCCTCCCTCCTTATGCCGACTTGACCTAGTGTAATCAAACATCTGTTCCTAACCTCAACATCCGTCATGTCCCTCTCCTCGGTGAATACCGATGCAAAGTACTCGTTTAGAATCTCACCCATTTTCTCTGAGTCCAAGCATAACTTTCCTCCTTTGTCCTTTAGTGGGCCAATCCTTTCTCTAGTTACCCTCTTTCTCCTTATATATGAATAAAAGGCTTTGGGATTTTCTTCAACACTGTTTGCTAAAGATATTTCATGACCCCTTTTAGCCCTCTTATTTCCTCGTTTCAGATTGGTCCTACATTCCCGATATTCTTTCAAAGCTTCGTCTTTCATCAGCCGCCTAGACCTTATGTATGCTTCCTTTTTCCTCTTAGCTAGTCTCACAATTTCACCTGTCATCCATGGTTCCCTAATCTTGCCATTTCTATCCTTCATTTTCACAGGAACATGTCTCTCCTGCACGCGAATCAACCTCTCTTTGAAAGCCTCCCACATATCACATGTGGATTTACCTTCAAACAGCTGCTCCCAATCTACATTCCCCAGCTGCTGCCGAATTTTGGTATAGTTGGCCTTCCCCCAATTTAGCACTCTTCCTTTCGGACCACTCTCGTCTTTGTCCATTGAGGGGCTGCATTAGTTTGAGAGGCTGCCTTAGTTTGAGAGGCTGCCTTAGTTTGAGCGGCTGCCTGAGTTTGAGGGGATGCCTTAGTTTGAGAGGCTGCTATAGTTTGAGGGGCTGCCTTAGTTTGAGCGGCTGCCTTAGTTTGAGCGGCTGCCTTAGTTTGAGGGGCTGCCTTAGTTTGAGGGGCTGCCTTAGTTTGAGGGGCTGCTTTACTTTGAGAGGCTGCCTTAGTTTGAGCGGTTGGCTTAGTTTGAGTGGCTGCATTAGTTTGAGAGTCTGCCTTAGTTTGAGGGGATGCCTTAGTTTGAGGTGTTGGCTTAGTTAGAGTGGCTGCTTTTGATTGAGTGGCTGCATTAGTTTGAGGGGCTGGCTTAGTTTAAGGGGCTGCCTTAGTTTGAGGGGCTGCATTAGTTTGTGGGGCTGACTTAGTTTGAGAGGCTGCCTTAGTTTGAGGGGATGCCTTAGTTTGAGCGGCTGCCTTAGTTTGAGGGGCTGCCTTAGTTTGAGGGGCTTCCTTAGTTTGAGAGGCTGCCTTCGTTTGAGATGCTGCCTTAGTTTGAGAGGCTGCCTTAGTTTGAGGTGCTGCCTTAGTTTGAGGGGCTGCCTTAGTTTGAGGTGCCTGCCTTAGTTTGAGACGCTGCCTTAGTTTGAGCGGCTGACTTAGTTTGAGACGCTGCCTTAGTTTGAGAGTCTGCCTTAGTTTGAGGGGCTGCCTTAGTTTGAGGGGTAGGCTTAGTTTGAGGGGCTGCCTTTGATTGAGAGGCTGCATTAGTTTGAGAGTCTGCCTTTGATTGAATGTCTGAATAAGTTTGAGGGGCTGTCTTAGATTGAGGGGCTGCATTGGTTTGAGGGGCTGCCTGAGATTGAGGGGCTGCCTTAGTTTGAGGGGCTGCCTTAGTTTGAGGGCTGCCTGAGATTGAGGGGCTGCATTAGTTTGATGGGCTGCTTTAGTTTGAGCGGCTGCCTTAGTTGAGGGGCTGCCTTAGATTGAGGGGCTGCATTAGTTTGAGCGGCTGCCTGAGTTTGAGTGGCTGCCTTAGTTTGAGGGGCTGCCTTAGATTGAGCGGCTGACTGAGTTTGAGAGGCTGCCTTAGTTTGAGAGTCTGCCTTAGTTTGAGCGGCTGCCTTAGTTTGAGGGGCTGCCTTAGTTTGAGAGTCTGCCTTAGTTTGAGAGTCTGCCTTAGTTTGAGCGGCTGCCTTAGTTAGAGGGTCTGCCTTACTTTGAGAGGCTGCCTTAGATTGACAGGCTGCCTTAGTTTGAGCGGCTGCCTTAGTTTGAGAGGCTGCCTGAGTTTGAGGGGCTGCCTTAGTTTGAGTGGCTGCATTAGTTTGAGGGACTGCCTTTGGTTGAGGGGCTCCCTTAGTTTGAGGGGCTGCCTTACTTTAAGGGGCAGCATTAGTTTGAGAGTCTGCCGTAGTTTGATGGGGCTGCCTTAGTTTGAGGGGTTGGCTTAGTTTGAGGGGTTGGCTTAGTTTGAGAAACTGCCTTTGATTGAGTGGCTGCATTAGTTTGAGGGGCTGACTTAGTTTGAGGGGCTGACTTAGTTTGAGGGGCTGACTTAGTTTGAGGGGCTGCATTTGTTTGAGGTGCTGCCTTAGATTGAGGGGCTGCATTAGTTTGAGGGGCTGCCTTAGTTTGAGGGGCTGCCTTAGATTGAGGTGCTGCATTAGTTTGATGGGCTGCTTTAGTTTGAGCGGCTGCCTTAGTTGAGGGGCTGCCTTAGATTGTGGGGCTGCATTAGTTTGAGCGGCTGCCTTAGCTTGAGGGGCTGCCTTAGTTTGAGTGGCTGCCTTAGATTGAGCGTCTGACTTAGTTTGAGAGGTTGCCTTAGTTTGAGAGTCTGCCTTAGTTTGAGCGGCTGCCTTAGTTTGAGGGTCTGCCTTACTTTGAGAGGCTGCCTTAGTTTGACAGGCTGCCTTAGTTTGTGCGGCTGCCTTAGATTTAGAGGCTGCCTGAGTTTGAGGGGCTGCCTTAGTTTGAGCGGCTGCATTAGTTTGAGGGGCTGCGTTTGGTTGAGGCGCTCCCTTAGTTTGTGGGGCTGCCTTACTTTAAGGGGCTGCATTAGTTTGAGAGTCTGCCTTAGTTTGAGGGGCTGCCTTAGTTTGAGGGGCTGCCTTAGATTGAGGGGCTTCATTAGTTTGTTGGGCTGCTTTAGTTTGAGCGGCTGCCTTAGTTGAGGGGCTGCCTTAGATTGAGGGGCTGCATTAGTTTGAGCGGCTGCCTTAGTTGAGGGTCTACCTTAGATTGAGGGGCTCCATTAGTTTGAGCGGCTGCCTTAGTTTGAGGGGCTGCCTTAGTTTGAGGGCCTGCCTTAGTTTGAGCGTCTGCCTTAGTTTGAGCATCTGCCTTACTTTGAGAGGCTGCCTTAGTTTGACAGGCTGCCTTAGTTTGAGCGGCTGCCTTAGTTTGAGAGGCTGCCTGTGTTTGAAGGGCTGCCTTAGTTTGAGTGGCTGCATTAGTTTGAACGGCTGCCTTTGGTTGAGGCGCTCCCTTAGTTTGAGGGGTTGGCTTAGTTTGAGGGGCTACCTTAGATTGAGGGGCTGCCTTAGTTTGAGAGGCTGCCTTAATTTGAGATGCTGCCTTAATTTGAGATGCTGCCTTAGTTTGAGAGGCTGCCTTAGTTTGAGGGACTGCCTTAGTTTGAGGGTCTGCCTTACTTTTAAATGCTGTCTTAGTTTGAGCGAGTGCCTCAGTTTGATCGGCTGCCTTTGTTTGAGAGGCTGCCTTAGTTTGAGGGGCTGCCTTAGACTGGGCTGCATTAGTTTGATCGGCTGTCTCAGTTTGAGGGGCAGTTTAGTTTGAGCGGCTGCCTTAGTTTGAGGGGCTGCCTTAGTTTGAGCGGCTGCCTTAGTTGGAGGGGCTGCCTTAGTTTAAGCGGCTGCCTTAGTTTAAGCGGCTGCCTTAGATTGAGGGGCTGCCTTAGATTGAGGGGCTGCCTTAGATTGAGGGGCTGCCTTAGATTGAGGGGCTGCTTTATTTTGAGCGGCTGCATTATTTTGAGCGGCTGCCTTAGTTTGAGGGGCTTCCTTAGTTTGAGCGGCTGCCTTAGTTTGAGGGGCTGCCTTAGCTTGAGAGGCTGCCCTAATTTGAGATGCTGCCTTAGTTTGAGAGGCTGCCTTACTTTTAGATGCTGCCTTAGTTTGAGGGGCTGCATTAGTTTGAGCGGCTGTCCTAGTTTGAGGGGCTGCCTTCGTTTGAGCGGCTGCCTTAGTTTGAGAGTCTGCCTTAGTTCGAGGGGCTGTCTTAGACTGAGGTTCTGCATTAGTTTGAGCGGCTGTCTCAGTTTGAGGGGCTGCCTTAGTTTGAGCGGCTGCCTTAGTTTGAGGGGCTGCCTTAGTTTGAGCGGCTGCCTTATTTTGAGGGGCTGCCTTAGATTGAGGGGCTGCTTTAGTTTGAGCGGCTGCATTATTTTGAGCGGCTGCCTCAGTTTGAGGGGCTGCCTTAGTTTGAGCGGCTGCCTTAGTTTGAGTGGCTACCTTAGTTTGAGAGGCTGCCTTAGTGAGATGCTGCCTTAGTATGAGAGGCTTCCTTAGTTTGAGAGGCTGCCTTAGTTTGAAGGGCGGCATTAGTTTGAGGGGTAGGCTTAGTTTGAGGGGCTGCCTTTGATTGAGTGGCTGCCTTAGTTTGAGAGGCTGCCTTAGTTTGAGCGGATGCCTTAGTTTGAGCGGCTGACTTAGTTTGAGGGGCTGCCTTAGATTGAGGGGCTGCATTAGTTTGTAGGGCTGCCTTAGTTTGAGGGGCTGCCTTAGATTGAGGGGCTGCATTATTTTGATGGGCTGCTTTAGTTTGAGCGGCTGCCTTAGTTGAGGGTCTTCCTTAGATTGAGGGGCTGCATTAGTTTGAGCGGCTGCCTTAGTTTGAGGGGCTGCCTTAGTTTGAGGGGCTGCTTTTGATTGAACGGCTGACTTAGTGTGAGAGGCTGCCTTAGTTTGAGAGTCTGCCTTAGTTTGAGCAGCTGCCTTAGTTTGAGGGGCTGCCTTAGAATGAGGGGATGCCTTAGATTGAGGGGCTGCATTAGTTTGAGGGGGTGCCTTAGTTTGAGAGGCTGCCTTAGTTTGAGGGGCTGCCTTAGTTTGAGCGGCTGCCTTAGTTTGAGGGGCTGCATTAGTTTGAGCGGCTGCCTTAGTTTGAGGGGCTGCCTTAGATTGAGGGGCTGCTTTATTTTGAGCGGCTGCATTATTTTGAGCGGCTGCCTTAGTTTGAGGGGCTGCCTTAGTTTGAGGGGCTGCCCTAATTTGAGATGCTGCCTTAGTTTGAGAGGCTGCCTTACTTTTAGAAGCTGCCTTAGTTTGAGGGGCTGCATTAGTTTGAGAGGCTGCCTTAGTTTGAGGGACTGCCTTAGACTGAGGGGCTGCCTTAGACTGAGGGGCTGCATTGGTTTGAGCGGCTGTCTCAGTTTGAGGGGCTGCCTTAGTTTGAGCGGCTGCCTTACTTTGAGGGGCTGCCTTAGTTTGAGATGCTGCCTTCGTTTGAGAGGCTGCCTTAGTTTGAGGGGCTGCCTTAGTTTGAGGTGCGGCCTTAGTTTGAGAGGCTGCCTTAGTTTGAGCGGCTGTCTCAGTTTGAGGGGCTGCCTTAGTTTGAGCGGCTGCCTTAGTTTGATGGCCTGCCTTAGTTTGAGCGGCTGCCTTAGTTTGAGGGGCTGCCTTAGTTTGAGCGGCTGCCTGAGTTTGATGGGCTGCCTGAGATTGAGGGGCTGCTTTAGTTTGAGCGGCTGCATTAGTTTGAGCGGCTGCTTTAGTTTGAGGGGCTTCCTTAGTTTGAGCGGCTGCCTTAGTTTGAGTGGCTGCCTTAGTTTGAGAGGCTGCCTTAGTTTGAGAGGCTGCCTTAGTTTGAGGGGCTGCCTTAGTTTGAGGGGCGGCCTTAATTTGAGAGGCTGCCTCAGTTTGAGTGGCTGCCTTAGTTTGAGCGGCTGCCTTAGTTTGAGAGGCTGCCTGAGTTTGAGGGGCTGCCTTAGTTTGAGGGGCTGCATTAGTTTGAGGGGCTGCCTTAGTTTGAGCGGCTGCCTTAGTTTGAGAGGCTGCCTTAGTTTGAGATGCTGCCTTAGTTTGAGAGGCTGCCTGAGTTTGAGCGGCTGCCTTAGTTTGAGGGCCTGCCTTAGTTTGAGCGGCTGCCTTAGTTTGAGGTGCGGCCTTATTTTGAGCGGCTGCCTTAGTTTGATGGGCTGCCTTCGATTGAGCGGCTGCTTTAGTTTGAGCGGCTGCATTAGTTTGAGTGGCTGCTTTAGTTTGAGGGGCTTCCTTAGATTGAGCGGCTGCCTTAGTTTGAGAGGCTGCCTTAGTTTGAGAGGCTGCATTAATTTGAGCGGCTGCCTTAGTTTGAGAGGCTGCCTTAGTTTGAGGTGCTGCCTTAGTTTGAGGGGCTGCCTTAGTTTGAGGGGCGGCCTTAATTTGAGCGGCTGCCTTAGTTTGAGAGGCTGCCTGAGTTTGAGGGACTGCCTTAGTTTCAGTGGGTGCATTAGTTTGAGACTCTGCCTTAATTTGAGGGGCTGCCTTAGACTGAGGTGCTGCATTAGTTTGAGCGGCTGTCTCAGTTTGAGGGGCTGCCTTCGTTTGAGGGGCTGCCTTAGTTTGAGGGGCTGCCTTAGTTTGAGGGGCTGCCTTAGATTGAGGGGCTGCTTTAGTTTGAGTGGCTGCCTTAGTTTGAGAGGCTGCCTTAGTTTGTGATGCTGCCTTATTTTGAGAGGCTGCCTTCGTTTGAGAGGCTGCCTTAGTTTGAGGGGCTGCCTTAATTTGAGAGGCTGCCTTAGTTTGAGCGGCTGCCTTAGTTTGAGCGGCTGCCTTAGTTTGAGCGGCTGCCTTAGTTTGATGGGCTGCCTTAGATTGAGGGGCTGCTTTAGTTTGAGCGGCTGCTTTAGTTTGAGCGGCTGTCTCAGTTTGAGGGGCTGCCTTAGTTTGAGGGGCTGCTTTAGTTTGAGCGGCTGCTTTAGTTTGAGCGGCTGCCTTAGTTTGAGAGGCTGCCTTAGTTTGAGAGGCTGCCTGAGATTCAGGGGGTGCCTTAGTTTGAGGGGCTGCCTTAGTTTGAGGGGCTGCCTTAGATTGAGGGGCTGCTTTAGTTTGAGCGGCTGCCTTAGTTTGAGGGGCTGCCTTAGTTTGAGGGGCGGCTTTAATTTGAGAGGCTGCCTTAGTTTGAGGGGCTGCCCTAGTTTGAGCGGCTGCCTTAGTTTGAGCGGCTGCCTTAGTTTGATGGGCTGCCTTAGATTGAGGGGCTGCTTTAGTTTGAGCGGCTGTCTCAGTTTGAGGGGCTGCCTTAGTTTGAGGGGCTGCCTTAGATTGAGGGGCTGCTTTAGTTTGAGCGGCTGCCTTAGTTTGAGAGGCTGCCTGAGTTTGAGAGGCTGCCTGAGTTTCAGGGGGTGCCTTAGTTTGAGGGGCTGACTTAGTTTGAGGGGCTGCCTTAGATTGAGGGGCTGCGTTAGTTTGAGCGGCTGCATTAGTTTGAGAGGCTGCCTTAGTTTGAGAGGCTGCCTTAGTTTGAGAGGCTGCCTGAGTTTCAGGGGGTGCCTTAGTTTGAGAGGCTGCCTTAGTTTGAGGTGCTGCCTTAGTTTGAGGTGCTGCCTTAGTTTGAGGGGCGGCCTTAATTTGAGGGGCTGCCTTAGATTGAGGGGCTGCATTATTTTGATGGGCTGCTTTAGTTTGAGCGGCTGCCTTAGTTGAGGGTCTACCTTAGATTGAGGGGCTCCATTAGTTTGAGCGGCTGCCTTAGTTTGAGGGGCTGCCTTAGTTTGAGGGCCTGCCTTAGTTTGAGCGTCTGCCTTAGTTTGAGCATCTGCCTTACTTTGAGAGGCTGCCTTAGTTTGACAGGCTGCCTTAGTTTGAGCGGCTGCCTTAGTTTGAGAGGCTGCCTGTCTTTGAAGGGCTGCCTTAGTTTGAGTGGCTGCATTAGTTTGAACGGCTGCCTTTGGTTGAGGCGCTCCCTTAGTTTGAGGGGTTGGCTTAGTTTGAGGGGCTACCTTAGATTGAGGGGCTGCCTTAGTTTGAGAGGCTGCCTTAATTTGAGATGCTGCCTTAATTTGAGATGCTGCCTTAGTTTGAGAGGCTGCCTTAGTTTGAGGGACTGCCTTAGTTTGAGGGTCTGCCTTACTTTTAGATGCTGTCTTAGTTTGAGCGAGTGCCTCAGTTTGATCGGCTGCCTTTGTTTGAGAGGCTGCCTTAGTTTGAGGGGCTGCCTTAGACTGGGCTGCATTAGTTTGATCGGCTGTCTCAGTTTGAGGGGCAGTTTAGTTTGAGCGGCTGCCTTAGTTTGAGGGGCTGCCTTAGTTTGAGCGGCTGCCTTAGTTGGAGGGGCTGCCTTAGTTTAAGCGGCTGCCTTAGTTTAAGCGGCTGCCTTAGATTGAGGGGCTGCCTTAGATTGAGGGGCTGCCTTAGATTGAGGGGCTGCCTTAGATTGAGGGGCTGCTTTATTTTGAGCGGCTGCATTATTTTGAGCGGCTGCCTTAGTTTGAGGGGCTTCCTTAGTTTGAGCGGCTGCCTTAGTTTGAGGGGCTGCCTTAGCTTGAGAGGCTGCCCTAATTTGAGATGCTGCCTTAGTTTGAGAGGCTGCCTTACTTTTAGATGCTGCCTTAGTTTGAGGGGCTGCATTAGTTTGAGCGGCTGTCCTAGTTTGAGGGGCTGCCTTAGTTTGAGCGGCTGCCTTAGTTTGAGAGTCTGCCTTAGTTCGAGGGGCTGTCTTAGACTGAGGTTCTGCATTAGTTTGAGCGGCTGTCTCAGTTTGAGGGGCTGCCTTAGTTTGAGCGGCTGCCTTAGTTTGAGGGGCTGCCTTAGTTTGAGCGGCTGCCTTATTTTGAGGGGCTGCCTTAGATTGAGGGGCTGCTTTAGTTTGAGCGGCTGCATTATTTTGAGCGGCTGCCTCAGTTTGAGGGGCTGCCTTAGTTTGAGCGGCTGCCTTAGTTTGAGTGGCTACCTTAGTTTGAGAGGCTGCCTTAGTGAGATGCTGCCTTAGTATGAGAGGCTTCCTTAGTTTGAGAGGCTGCCTTAGTTTGAGGGGCGGCATTAGTTTGAGGGGTAGGCTTAGTTTGAGGGGCTGCCTTTGATTGAGTGGCTGCCTTAGTTTGAGAGGCTGCCTTAGTTTGAGCGGATGCCTTAGTTTGAGCGGCTGACTTAGTTTGAGGGGCTGCCTTAGATTGAGGGGCTGCATTAGTTTGTAGGGCTGCCTTAGTTTGAGGGGCTGCCTTAGATTGAGGGGCTGCATTATTTTGATGGGCTGCTTTAGTTTGAGCGGCTGCCTTAGTTGAGGGTCTTCCTTAGATTGAGGGGCTGCATTAGTTTGAGCGGCTGCCTTAGTTTGAGGGGCTGCCTTAGTTTGAGGGGCTGCTTTTGATTGAACGGCTGACTTAGTGTGAGAGGCTGCCTTAGTTTGAGAGTCTGCCTTAGTTTGAGCAGCTGCCTTAGTTTGAGGGGCTGCCTTAGAATGAGGGGATGCCTTAGATTGAGGGGCTGCATTAGTTTGAGGGGGTGCCTTAGTTTGAGAGGCTGCCTTAGTTTGAGGGGCTGCCTTAGTTTGAGCGGCTGCCTTAGTTTGAGGGGCTGCATTAGTTTGAGCGGCTGCCTTAGTTTGAGGGGCTGCCTTAGATTGAGGGGCTGCTTTATTTTGAGCGGCTGCATTATTTTGAGCGGCTGCCTTAGTTTGAGGGGCTGCCTTAGTTTGAGGGGCTGCCCTAATTTGAGATGCTGCCTTAGTTTGAGAGGCTGCCTTACTTTTAGAAGCTGCCTTAGTTTGAGGGGCTGCATTAGTTTGAGAGGCTGCCTTAGTTTGAGGGACTGCCTTAGACTGAGGGGCTGCCTTAGACTGAGGGGCTGCATTGGTTTGAGCGGCTGTCTCAGTTTGAGGGGCTGCCTTAGTTTGAGCGGCTGCCTTACTTTGAGGGGCTGCCATAGTTTGAGATGCTGCCTTCGTTTGAGAGGCTGCCTTAGTTTGAGGGGCTGCCTTAGTTTGAGGTGCGGCCTTAGTTTGAGAGGCTGCCTTAGTTTGAGCGGCTGTCTCAGTTTGAGGGGCTGCCTTAGTTTGAGCGGCTGCCTTAGTTTGAGGGCCTGCCTTAGTTTGAGCGGCTGCCTTAGTTTGAGGGGCTGCCTTAGTTTGAGCGGCTGCCTGAGTTTGATGGGCTGCCTGAGATTGAGGGGCTGCTTTAGTTTGAGCGGCTGCATTAGTTTGAGCGGCTGCTTTAGTTTGAGGGGCTTCCTTAGTTTGAGCGGCTGCCTTAGTTTGAGTGGCTGCCTTAGTTTGAGAGGCTGCCTTAGTTTGAGAGGCTGCCTTAGTTTGAGAGGCTGCCTTAGTTTGAGGGGCTGCCTTAGTTTGAGGGGCGGCCTTAATTTGAGAGGCTGCCTCAGTTTGAGTGGCTGCCTTAGTTTGAGCGGCTGCCTTAGTTTGAGAGGCTGCCTGAGTTTGAGGGGCTGCCTTAGTTTGAGGGGCTGCATTAGTTTGAGGGGCTGCCTTAGTTTGAGCGGCTGCCTTAGTTTGAGAGGCTGCCTTAGTTTGAGATGCTGCCTTAGTTTGAGAGGCTGCCTGAGTTTGAGCGGCTGCCTTAGTTTGAGGGCCTGCCTTAGTTTGAGCGGCTGCCTTAGTTTGAGGTGCGGCCTTATTTTGAGCGGCTGCCTTAGTTTGATGGGCTGCCTTAGATTGAGCGGCTGCTTTAGTTTGAGCGGCTGCATTAGTTTGAGTGGCTGCTTTAGTTTGAGGGGCTTCCTTAGATTGAGCGGCTGCCTTAGTTTGAGAGGCTGCCTTAGTTTGAGAGGCTGCATTAATTTGAGCGGCTGCCTTAGTTTGAGAGGCTGCCTTAGTTTGAGGTGCTGCCTTAGTTTGAGGGGCTGCCTTAGTTTGAGGGGCGGCCTTAATTTGAGCGGCTGCCTTAGTTTGAGAGGCTGCCTGAGTTTGAGGGACTGCCTTAGTTTCAGTGGGTGCATTAGTTTGAGACTCTGCCTTAATTTGAGGGGCTGCCTTAGACTGAGGTGCTGCATTAGTTTGAGCGGCTGCCTTAGTTTGAGGGGCTGCCTTAGTTTGAGGGGCGGCTTTAATTTGAGAGGCTGCCTTAGTTTGAGGGGCTGCCCTAGTTTGAGCGGCTGCCTTAGTTTGAGCGGCTGCCTTAGTTTGATGGGCTGCCTTAGATTGAGGGGCTGCTTTAGTTTGAGCGGCTGTCTCAGTTTGAGGGGCTGCCTTAGTTTGAGGGGCTGCCTTAGATTGAGGGGCTGCTTTAGTTTGAGCGGCTGCCTTAGTTTGAGAGGCTGCCTTAGTTTGAGAGGCTGCCTGAGTTTCAGGGGGTGCCTTAGTTTGAGGGGCTGCCTTAGTTTGAGGGGCTGCCTTAGATTGAGGGGCTGCTTTAGTTTGAGCGGCTGCATTAGTTTGAGAGGCTGCCTTAGTTTGAGCGGCTGCCTTAGTTTGATGGGCTGCCTTAGATTGAGGGGCTGCTTTAGTTTGAGCGGCTGTCTCAGTTTGAGGGGCTGCCTTAGTTTGAGGGTCTACCTTAGATTGAGGGGCTCCATTAGTTTGAGCGGCTGCCTTAGTTTGAGGGGCTGCCTTAGTTTGAGGGGCTGCTTTTGATTGAACGGCTGACTTAGTGTGAGAGGCTGCCTTAGTTTGAGAGTCTGCCTTAGTTTGAGCGGCTGCCTTAGTTTGAGGGGCTGCCTTAGAATGAGGGGGTGCCTTAGATTGAGGGGCTGCATTAGTTTGAGAGGGTGCCTTAGTTTGAGAGGCTGCCTTAGTTTGAGGGGCTGCCTTAGTTTGAGCGGCTGCCTTAGTTTGAGGGGCTGCATTAGTTTGAGCGGCTGCCTTAGTTTGAGGGGCTGCCTTAGATTGAGGGGCTGCTTTATTTTGTGCGGCTGCATTATTTTGAGCGGCTGCCTTAGTTTGAGGGGCTGCCTTAGTTTGAGAGGCTGCCCTAATTTGAGATGCTGCCTTAGTTTGAGAGGCTGCCTTACTTTTAGAAGCTGCCTTAGTTTGAGGGGCTGCATTAGTTTGAGAGGCTGCCTTAGTTTGAGGGACTGCCTTAGACTGAGGGGCCGCCTTAGACTGAGGGGCTGCATTGGTTTGAGCGGCTGTCTCAGTTTGAGGGGCTGCCTTAGTTTGAGCGGCTGCCTTACTTTGAGGGGCTGCCTTAGTTTGAGATGCTGCCTTAGTTTGAGAGGCTGCCTTAGTTTGAGGGGCTGCCTTAGTTTGAGGTGCGGCCTTAGTTTGAGAGGCTGCCTTAGTTTGAGCGGCTGTCTCAGTTTGAGGGGCTGCCTTAGTTTGAGCGGCTGCCTTAGTTTGAGGGCCTGCCTTAGTTTGAGGGGCTGCCTTAGTTTGAGGGGCTGCCTTAGTTTGAGCGGCTGCCTGAGTTTGATGGGCTGCCTGAGATTGAGGGGCTGCTTTAGTTTGAGCGGCTGCATTAGTTTGAGCGGCTGCTTTAGTTTGAGGGGCTTCCTTAGTTTGAGCGGCTGCCTTAGTTTGAGTGGCTGCCTTAGTTTGAGAGGCTGCCTTAATTTGAGAGGCTGCCTTAGTTTGAGAGGCTGCCTTAGTTTGAGAGGCTGCCTTAGTTTGAGGGGCTGCCTTAGTTTGAGGGGCGGCCTTAATTTGAGAGGCTGCCTCAGTTTGAGTGGCTGCCTTAGTTTGAGCGGCTGCCTTAGTTTGAGAGGCTGCCTGAGTTTGAGGGGCTGCCTTAGTTTGAGGGGCTGCATTAGTTTGAGGGGCTGCCTTAGTTTGAGCGGCTGCCTTAGTTTGAGAGGCTGCCTTAGTTTGAGATGCTGCCTTAGTTTGAGAGGCTGCCTGAGTTTGAGCGGCTGCCTTAGTTTGAGGGCCTGCCTTAGTTTGAGCGGCTGCCTTAGTTTGAGGGGCTGCCTTATTTTGAGCGGCTGCCTTAGTTTGATGGGCTGCCTTAGATTGAGCGGCTGCTTTAGTTTGAGCGGCTGCATTAGTTTGAGTGGCTGCTTTAGTTTGAGGGGCTTCCTTAGATTGAGCGGCTGCCTTAGTTTGAGAGGCTGCCTTAGTTTGAGAGGCTGCATTAATTTGAGCGGCTGCCTTAGTTTGAGAGGCTGCCTTAGTTTGAGGTGCTGCCTTAGTTTGAGGGGCTGCCTTAGTTTGAGGGGCGGCCTTAATTTGAGCGGCTGCCTTAGTTTGAGAGGCTGCCTGAGTTTGAGGGACTGCCTTAGTTTCAGTGGGTGCATTAGTTTGAGAGTCTGCCTTAATTTGAGGGGCTGCCTTAGACTGAGGTGCTGCATTAGTTTGAGCGGCTGTCTCAGTTTGAGGGGCTGCCTTCGTTTGAGGGGCTGCCTTAGTTTGAGGGGCTGCCTTAGTTTGAGGGGCTGCCTTAGTTTGAGGGGCTGCCTTAGATTGAGGGGCTGCTTTAGTTTGAGTGGCTGCCTTAGTTTGAGAGGCTGCCTTAGTTTGTGATGCTGCCTTATTTTGAGAGGCTGCCTTCGTTTGAGAGGCTGCCTTAGTTTGAGGGGCTGCCTTAATTTGAGAGGCTGCCTTAGTTTGAGCGGCTGCCTTAGTTTGAGCGGCTGCCTTAGTTTGATGGGCTGCCTTAGATTGAGGGGCTGCTTTAGTTTGAGCGGCTGTCTCAGTTTGAGGGGCTGCCTTAGTTTGAGGGGCTGCCTTAGATTGAGGGGCTGCTTTAGTTTGAGCGGCTGCCTTAGTTTGAGAGGCTGCCTTAGTTTGAGAGGCTGCCTGAGTTTCAGGGGGTGCCTTAGTTTGAGGGGCTGCCTTAGTTTGAGGGGCTGCCTTAGATTGAGGGGCTGCTTTAGTTTGAGCGGCTGCCTTAGTTTGAGGGGCTGCCTTAGTTTGAGGGGCGGCTTTAATTTGAGAGGCTGCCTTAGTTTGAGGGGCTGCCCTAGTTTGAGCGGCTGCCTTAGTTTGAGCGGCTGCCTTAGTTTGATGGGCTGCCTTAGATTGAGGGGCTGCTTTAGTTTGAGCGGCTGTCTCAGTTTGAGGGGCTGCCTTAGTTTGAGGGGCTGCCTTAGATTGAGGGGCTGCTTTAGTTTGAGCGGCTGCCTTAGTTTGAGAGGCTGCCTTAGTTTGAGAGGCTGCCTGAGTTTCAGGGGGTGCCTTAGTTTGAGGGGCTGCCTTAGTTTGAGGGGCTGCCTTAGATTGAGGGGCTGCTTTAGTTTGAGCGGCTGCATTAGTTTGAGAGGCTGCCTTAGTTTGAGAGGCTGCCTTAGTTTGAGAGGCTGCCTGAGTTTCAGGGGGTGCCTTAATTTGAGAGGCTGCCTGAGTTTGAGGGGCTGCCTTAGTTTGAGGGGCTGCCTTAGATTGAGGGGCTGCTTTAGTTTGAGCGGCTGCATTAGTTTGAGAGGCTGCCTTAGTTTGAGAGGCTGCCTTAGTTTGAGAGGCTGCCTGAGTTTCAGGGGGTGCCTTAATTTGAGAGGCTGCCTTAGTTTGAGGTGCTGCCTTAGTTTGAGGTGCTGCCTTAGTTTGAGGGGCGGCCTTAATTTGAGAGGCTGCCTTAGTTTGAGGGACTGCCTTAGTTTCAGGGGGTGCATAATCCTAAGATTATGGCACACAACATGAAGAAGCGACTGAGCACACAGGACACAGCAAAGGCAAAGGGCCCGATTACAATCCAGCTGTCGTGCTGAAGATCAGTGCTCCAAAATTAGCTACACCTCCAGCCAAGCTGATCCAAGGCAGTTACAACACTAGGATCCAGCTGATATTGTGAAAACAATTTCCCAGTTACATGCTGCCTGGAAAAGCAGGGAAACACTGACCAATTAGCACCCCATCAACCTACTCCCAATCAACAGCATATCTTTTAAATTTAGGCTTAAAATAAACATGATTACAATATCGTTGATTTTTATTCAATGGCCAAACTGAATATGTCAATTATATGTGGCTTTCTATCCAGCCATCTAAGTCATTAATAAATAGTAAAGTTTCCTGTGGGATGCTGCTATCACATCCTGCCAGTTAGATGATCTGCCCATTATCCCTGCTGTCTGTCTTCTGCCACTGATCTCACGTCCGACGTAGTCAATAATTCGCCATAAAGTCTATGAGATGCAACTTTAGCCAACAATCAGTTATGAGGGATTTTGTTGAGTGTTGTCTGGAAGTCCATCTGAATAACATCCATTGAGATTCCCTTGTCCTCTCCTTTAGTTACCTCCACAAACTAATTGATCAGGTTCGTCAGGCATGATCTACCTTTTACAAATCCATGATGGCTCTCTGATTAGCTGTATCTTTTCAGACACTCCATCTTTAAATGTACACTCCAGTAATTTCCTGACAACAGCTGTTATGCTAACCAATCTATAATTCCCTCAATTCCCTCGATAACCTTCTTTAAATAGCAGTGTGACAATTGCAATTTTCTAATTACTGTCCCAGCAGTTTGCTCTCAATCATTAACAAAGTGATGGAAGGTGCTGTTGACAGCGCTATCAAGCAGTACTTACCAATAAACTACTCACTGATGCTCAGTTTGGGTTTGTCGGAACACTCAGCTTCAGGCCTCATTACACCCTTTGTCCAAAAATGGAAAAAAGAGCTGAATTCCAGAAGTTAGATGAAAGTGACTGTCCTCGACATCAAGGCAGCATTTGGTCAACTGTGGCAACAAGGAACGTTAAGAAAAGTGACGTCCACGTCCATACCGATGCAAAGTAATTATGTATATTTCCCGCCATTTCCTTATTTTCATTTATAATATCACCAGTGTCATTTTAATGAGGCCACATTGCTCTTACTTGCAACCTATTTTAGAAGTTATTGTAAAAGTATTATAGCTCTTGCGATCTATTTTTTCACCCTTTACTTTTCTTTGCATATCTGCCATTCACGAGAATCTGGGCTCTTTTCCCTATTTTTCCATGTTTTTGTTTTCTTTTATACTTATGATGTTACTGTGTCTTGCACGCCAGTCCATAATAGATGCGGTGAGTTTGGAATTGGACCATTCAATGCTGTGGTCATTGAGTTGAGCTTACTTGACGATGGCAGGCTTGTCTCATTCATTGCATCAGGGAAGCTATGGAGATCTAAAAACACCATACTGTCCCCCTAACAGTGGCCTGTTCCTCAGTGGATATCTGGTTGTCTTTCCTCAAGAGACACACCTGATCTGCAGCCAACATAACACGACCAGAACAATAGTATGGAATGACTTGCCACGATACAGAGTAGCTGACAAAAAGCAGCAAGGACAATTGCATATACCGACCTATCATAGAAAATAATTTAACAGACCAATAGCAGCCAGAACAAGAACATGTAATAACCTATCACTAGTAAGATCCTGTCCATATTCCCTTTCTCCACTACATATAAACCGATAACTTTCACTAGTTCCAGTTGTTTCTCAGACAATGGGCACAGTACACTGCCCAAAATGTCGAGGTCTGCCAGTATTTCTAACAACTCGTTTTTCAAGAAAGCAACTGCTGTTTTAAGAGCAAATTCACGTGGTGAAAAACCGTAAAATTGTCTTACGCAAATGTAGCATCTTTCTGTTTTTCCTCTCCCGGTGGTGCCTATTTATTTTAGATTTCCAACTGTGCTCTATCCCCTCACCCCGCCCCCCCCCCCACCAGCCTCCCTTCACCAACTAACTAGTTTATGATTCCTGTAACAACCTTATTTATCCTTTATTCTAGGACCCTGATCCCAACCCGGTTCAGGTGAAGCGCATTCCAACAGAACAATTATTTAATATCCCAGTACAAGTGGTGGGTACCATGAAAAGTAACACCTCTTTCCAACATCTACACCTTCAACCACGTGTTGACCACCCTAACCCTCCCCCACCCACACCCCATACAAATGTGCAAGCGGCTTGTATAATAATCCAGAGATTATAATCCTTGAGATCTTCTTTTATAGTTCAGCTCCTGGTACTCTCTGAAAAGAACCTCTTTCCTCATCTTTCCTATGCTGTTGGTCCTTACATGGTCCACAACGACAGGATATTTCCCCTGCATTCTCACAATCTGAGTTGGGATATCCCTCACTTCGCACAAGTTGGGCAAATAGTGAATGGGTGTCCTAATACCCTAACTATTGAACTACTTAAAAGTATCACATTATGATCCACTCCTCCACCTTTTCCACAGCTTCATGTTCCAACGTATCACGGTCAACATTCTGGCTGTCCTTCTGACAGTCTTCATCCTTATCCTCACAAATAGCCAGTACATTGTTCCTGTTGGACAGATTCACTTTCTGCATATCCTCGTTCGCCAACAAATCTGGATTTCCATTACTGGATTTCCATAAGCTGCAACAACCTCATTCTGACCCCGCACCTCTCGACAAGATGTGACTGAAATCTACAGCAAACTGTCCAATACTCCTCTTGCTGCTGTATGTGTTGGGGTATCTCCAATTCCCCCTCCAGCTTTATGACCCAGAGCCAGAGAGTTTGCAGGTGGATACATCTACTACGGACATGTTCCCTCGAGATAATTGCGTCATCCACAAAATCCGATATCCAGAAAAAAATAACTGCTCTGCCATAACTTAGTCTGTCTTTATTTTAGATTTAAAATTATTTTGGATGCATTTTAGGTTTAAAGCTATTTTACTGGTCAGCTAATGCCGAAACATTGAGCACTCACCAATTAACTTAATACTTATTTGAAACTTATCCACGTCCCCTCATGCTCTGACTTGACAATTGCTTCCCCTCTATTTGTCTGGTGTCTGCCTCTCCCAATAAGCTCTGCTGCTGCTGGGTGTGGTGCTGTGTTAAATCAGTGACTCCACACACTTACTCAAGCTGAACAGACAAAACAAAGCACTTCCTTATAAACCCACGCCATCTGCCACTTAGAAGGACAAGCACAGCAGATGGATGGTAACAGCGCCATTTGCAGGTTCCCCTCCAAGCCGCACACCATCCTGATTTGGAACTATATCAACGTTTCTTCACCGTCGCTGGGTCAAATCCTGGAACTCCCTTCCTAACAGCACTGTGGGTGTACTGAGAGCGCATGCACTGCAGCAGTATAAGAAGGCGGCTCACCACCATCTTTGCAAGGGCAATTTGGGTTGGGTAATAAATGCTGGCCTAGCCAAAAACCTCCACTCCCTGTGAAAGAATTAAAAAAAACCTCCTTTTCCCCATCTGCACCGAATACTTTCTCTGAGCAAACTCTAACTTCCCACTATGTTCATAATGTATTCAGTTAACATTGCAATCTGTGGTTACACTCTGCCTTACTCGAAGACTAAAAATGGAAACATAGAAAATAGGAGTAGGAGTAGGTCAGTCGGCACTTCGGGCTTGCCAAGCAATTAAAAAAAAACATGTTTGATCATCAAAATCATTACCCTCTTTCGTTTCGCCCCCATACCCCTTGATCCCTTTGGCATTAAGAAAGATATCCATCTCCTTCTTGAAAATATGTAATTGTTTGGCCTCCCCTGCCTTCTGCGGTAGAGAATTCCGCAGGTTCACCACCCACTGAGTGAAGACATTTCTCCTCATCTCGGTTCTAAATAGCATACCCCGTATCCTGAGACTGTGACACCTGGTTCTGGACTCCCCAGCCACCGGGAACATCTTCCCTGCATCGAGCCTGCCTCGTCCTGTTCGAATTTTATAGGTTTCTATGAGGCCCTATCTCGTTCTTCTAAACTCTAGTGAATATAGGCCTAGTAGACCCAATCTCTCCTCATACGTAAGTCCTGCCATCCTAGAAACTAGCCTGGTAAATCTTCTTTGCAATCTGTCCATTGCAAGGGCATCCCTTCTCAGATAAGGAGACCAAAACTGCACACAGTACTCCAGATGTGGTCTCACCAAGGCCCTGAAGTAAGACATCCCTGTTCCTGCACTCAAACCCACTTGCAATGAAGTCTGATGTTATATGCCTTTGCAGGCTCATTCAAGTTGCAACAGTTTGGACCGTTTCCAGCTGACAGTAATTACCCCAGATCGCGCAATCACAGCTGATTGACTTCTTACTGCTAACTTGACTTGCACGATTAACTGCTAACATGAACTGCCTTGCAGCTTTTTTTATATTGCAAGTTATTTTTCTAAATGTTAAGGCTAGATTTCAGTCTTACACACTAATTACCAAATTTTACACTTCCCACTCTGTTTGTAACACATGCAGCTAAAGGTACATACTATGCCTAAAACCTTTGACTTAACTCTGCCTACCTCAGAACTTGCAGAAGAACATTGCCCAGGCAATCAATTTCAGTTCAAGAAGAAGGTTCTGACAACGGTTTCAATGGCAAATGAATTTGAGCAATAACTGCCAGAGATGTCCACATCCCTCATGAAGAAAAGCAGCTCCTAAATGGCCTTGTTTTGTATTTGTTCTCCTGATCTTCTCTAGCGCATCTATCAAACCCCTTAAACATTTTAAACACGTCAACTCGATAAGGGCTAATCATTCTAAACGCAATCTACTGCAAACAAAGTTTGTGCAACTTGTCTTCATAATGTAATGCTTTAAGCATTGTTGTCATTGCAGTGACTCTGTCCAGCACCACCTCCAAACCAATGGTTTTGTGAAGTGCGGTGCACAAAAGCGACAACAGATACAACAGAAACATCACATCCTTCTGAGTTTTATATTCCAAGCACCAAGATATAAAGACCAAGAATTGATCAGCGTTTGAAAGAAGAATTGTTAACTTTTGAGTATTCAGCCAACTTCTTAAAGACGTCCTGTAGTAATTATTGTGAGGAAAGGACACAGACCTGAAACATAACTCTCTTGTTCTCTCCACAGATACTGCTCGCCCTGCTCAGTATTTCCAGCGTTTTCTGCTTCATTTCAGATCTCCAACAGCCGCAGTATTTTACTTTTGTGTTGCTGTAGTAATTCTAATTGTATTTTGATAATTTGTGTAAAGTATGGCTGGATAATCGTGTAGATAGAATTCTACTTTTTATTCCCCATTTTCTATGTTGCTGTTTCTGTGCAGAGGATGATTTAGAAATTATTTGGATTTGTATTTGTTTCCAATGCAGGGAAACCTGAACCTCGATTGGTTGGTGGGATGAACAGATGCTCGGGCCGGGTGGAGGTGCTACATGGAGACCAGTGGGGGACGCTGCATGACCTTTACTTTGATATGGAAGACGCCAAAGTGGTCTGTGAGCACCTACAGTGTGGGGCAGTAAACTCAATCCCGGGAGGAGCTCACTTTGGGAAGGGAACTGGTCCAGTGTGGAAGGAAAATTACAGGTGTCTGGGGAACGAGACGCGATTGTCGGATTGTCCTGTTTCATCCTGGGAACAGTTTAGCTTCTCACATGAAAACGATGCAAGTGCCATCTGTACGGGTGAGTCATCTCAGTCAATTGAGCTGAAATACACTAACCGCTCTGCTGTCAAGCATCATTGACTATTTCCACAGGTTTCTGATTCACTAGTTTTGCTGGTCCCATGCTTCCTTTGTCATTAAGATTCTGAGATGTGTTTGTGAGTTTATTGGTCAGAATTAAATTACAAATGAATCAAAGCTTCACTCCAGTAAACATTTAATACATACAATGACCAGTTGTTAGTACTTCTCGTCATATAATATCTATTTCCGGATAAATCTGGGGCATTTTTCATGGGCTATAGAATCAGCAAAATACTCCCCGGACCACTGCCATAGAATGGAAATGTTGCTCGAGCATTAAAACTGTTATCAATGTAGGCAGTTCAAATATGAATGATCATGGCATTCTCTGCAAAGATCAGCTGTTTAATAGAAAACACTGTGAACTTGTTGCAAGATACATAATGTGAGATATATTTTAATTTCCACCACAGCGATTGCAATAAAATGATAGTGAATGATGTAATTCGTTATTTCACCAATGTGTTATGTCTCTGAATATTTCACAAACTTGATGTACATTAAAACTCTCCCAGTTTCCAGGATTACATTTATCTCTCAGCCAGCACCCTCATCTCACAGAATATCTGCTCAGTTATCTGATCACTGTATGTGGGACATTGCTCAATGCAAAAGTGCTCCCACGTTTCACAATTTAAAATATAGGTAATAAAAACAGTAAGTGCTGGAAATACTCAGCAGTTTTGGCAGCATCTATGGTGAGAGAAAGGGTATCAACCTTTCAGTTTGTGGATCTTTCATCAGAACTTAGAGATTTAGCAGTTTTTTTAAAGAAAGGGGAAACAAGGAAAGAACGAAAGGAGCGCTCCGTGATGTGATGAAAGAAAGAAGAGATGAAATGGTAAAAGGGACAATGCCGAGCAAAAGCATGTTGGAATGGGTCAAGTAAAATGCACATTTCTAGAGGAGGAGCAAATTGGAAGGCAAATATCGTCCAAGAAAGAAAAAAAGGGGGAGGGAATCTGATCTGGAATTGCTGAACTCAGTGTTCATTCTAAAATGCTGTAAAGAGTCTAGTGGAAAGAGGAAGTGCTGTTTCTCAAACTTATGTTATCCTGCATTGGAACTGTCTAGGAGAAATAGGAGGGAAAGGTCAGAGTGGGAGTGCAGTAAACAATGAAAATGACAGGAAACTGGAAGCTAAAGGTAAAGCTTGCTGACTGAACAAAGGCGTTCTGCAAAGTAATCACTCCACTGTGCTTGGTCTGCCAATGTAAAGGAGACGTATCATGATCAGTCAATACAGTAAATACAGTATACTAAAGAGTACGCAGTCCAAGTAAAGCGTTGTTCCACTTGGAAGCAGCGTTTTGGGGCATGGATGGTGAGAAAGGTGGAGGTAATAGGGCAGTGGTTGGAACTCCTGCGCTTTCTTGGGAAGTTCCTGTGGGAAGGGGTGTTGGGAATGATTGAAGAGAGTATCAGGGTACATTTTCTATACTTAATAAAGACATAGGAGGCTTATTGAAGCAGGAATAATCTGAAGAGTTCATACATTTGGAGTGTTTGTTTAATGGTTAGCATTGCTGCAACCCTCCCAAGTCGTTTTTGCTGCGAATACAGTATATTACATTGAAAGAAGTACAAGTAAATCGCAGTGGGGGGCTATCCTCGGTTGAGGAAAAAGGAAGACATATCAGAAACGCTGTCATGGAAGGTAGCATCATCAGAGCAGATGCGTCGAAGACGGAGAAACTGGGAGAATGGAATGGAGTCCTTATAGGAGGTCCTTACACCCACTGTGGCTTACAGGGCCCTCAACCGTGTCAGCCCATTTCCTGCACTTCTACCCTCTCCCCTTCCCCTCCCTCTCAGAACCGTGACAGGGATCCCCTTGTCCTCACTTTCCACCCCATCAGCCACCATATACAAAGGATCATCCTCCGACATTTCCGCCACCTCCAGCGTAATGCCACTACCAAACGCATCTTCCTCTCCAGTCCCCTGTCAGCATTCTGAAGGGATCGTGACACCCTGGTCCACTCCTCCGCTACCCCACCACCTCATCCCCTTCCCACGGCACCTTCCCCTGCAATCGCAGGAGGTGTAATACCTGCCCATTTACCTCCTCTCTCC